>NC_142775.1:35587852-35737852 GCF_988280905.1 Pimephales promelas | reverse complement strand
ACAAATTATACAACAAAGTATTATACAAATAACAGCCTTTTCTAGATAGGCTACATAAATAAGTCATGTTTGAGGTCGCATGGCTCTTTTTTGTGGTCATTCTTTACCCTGTCAATCTTCCCACACTTTGTATTTTCTGCCGCATGGACCAGTCTTGTGAACGAGTGTTTTCCTGCGACTAGTGAAAATTTAGTCGACCAAACCTCTTCTTGTCGACGAACGTTTAGTCGACTATTGGGGGCTAACCCTACAGATTGCAGAAGTAAAATGAGCTGTGAATGGTGTTTTGTGTTGGCTCAAATGTACCTCTGTGTGATGTGGCATGTGCTACTGTACTAGCAGAGAGGGACAAATAGTGTGTGTGTGTGTGTGTGTGTGATCATGTAATGGTGGCTCTCATGCCACACAGACAGACGGACTTCTCCTCATCTAGTCCATCAGGCTCTGGTGTCGTCTTTCTGCCATCTGCCACCGCCAGCCAGTCTGTCCATCTCAGTAACACACACACACGCACACACACACAACTACTACATCTATCAGTCTTTTGCATTTCACTCAACTTTTCTTGAACACCTTCTAAACTCTCAATCATTCTGATGAATATTACGTCAGCTGTGATTTTGATTGAGAACAAAAACTTTTTAGATGTATTTGAACTCAGTGATTTGTGTGTGTGTTAAAAAGAAATATATATATATAAACATAATATATAAACATACATCTGCCAGCGAGATATATATACGTATTATGTATTCATTTTATAATATTTAATATAATATACACCTCAACGTGTGATCATCAACGAGTGAATCTCTGAGCTGGTGTGATTGGGTGGAGGCGGTGCTCATTTGCATATTCATAGAACCGCATATATTTAATGAGGCAAGGATGGAGATTCAAGATATTTTAAGGCATGAAGAATTTTTTTTGTAATTTTGGTGATCAAAGATTAGATTGGGATTTAAGGGATGCATTTGTTGACTACAGGGGGACTTTAAAAATCCACATTTTATCACGAGTCAAAAGATGTGGGAATTCTGTTATATACTTTATCTTAGTGCCAAAGTAAATTAATGTTTGCTACCATATCTGTTGTTTGTGTCTCTGCAAATGTGAATCTGGATCAGGATATGATACAGACAGAGACATATGTGCCTTAGACGCAGGGGGCTCCTGTCCCGTCTCTGCCTGGCTGTCTGTTTATGTCAATATGTTCTGCTTCTGGTCTACAGGGTACAGTTGATCTTTTCCTTACTTTTGTCCTGATGACAATCTATCGATATCGTGACGGTTATTAGATAATGTTGGACAGTGGGGATATGTAATTGTGCATGCACATCTAATGTAGACTCAAAGGCGCACTGTTGTGCCTTGAAACTCACAGCTTAATTTGATGTGTTTACCTAATTTCAGTCATTTCTGAAACGGGAAGCTAATGCTAATAGCGTTCAGTTTACCTCACAGAATGCAAGTCGTAGTTGACAGCACCATGGAAGCGAATCCAAGCACTGATGATACCTTGGATTCAATAGTAGATGTTTGAATAAACTCTATCCATTTCATTCTTAACCAACATACAGTTGGAAAACGTATTAAAACGAGTGTTTGAGCAACCGAACACGCATCTCTAAGCCATTGTGCTCTGTGATGTGTCAGTGATGATTGCTTTGACCAGGTGGTATTTATGGCATTGGAGGCGGGACTTTAGATTCTAGAGAGCATTTGATTGGACAGAAGATGTAATGAGCAGCTAAAGTCCGCGGTGATGTCATAAAATTCCGTGATCCATTTTAGCAGAAGTGAGACATTGTAAGTTTTGAATGCTTATATCTCCTTAATTAGAAATTTGTCATTATTTTGTAACACACCAGCTTATTTATAACCGTAAGGCGAACATTTTCATACTATGACTACATACTACATTTTTTTTAATCTTTTAATAAACTTCTTTAATTCTATAACCTTTAATTTTTAAAAACATTTATAATTATATTTATAATAATATTTAGGAAATCACAAAATGAATTACCTTTTTTATACTGTACATTAGGGCTGTCAAACGATTAATCGCAATTAATCGCATCCAAAATATATGTGGGTACACTCTGTATAATTATTTTGTATATATAAAAATACACACACATGCATTTATATTTAAGAAAAAAATATTATTTATATATAATATAAATTATATATAAATGTATATACAATATATACATGACAATATTTCTTAAATATATGCAAGGATATGTGTGTATTTATATATATAAAATAATTATACACAGTGCACCCACATATATTATGTAAACACAAACTTTTATGTTGGATGCGATTAACAGCCCTACTGTATACATTTTATTGTCTATATATGTATACACAAAAATAATTATGATATATGATGATTTTGTTTTAAGAATATAAATTGTTAATATTAATGATATAGCAAATAAATGTTATCAATTTATTTAATATATATTTATGTAACAATGCACATCAATACATACTGCAGTATATAATTGACAACTGACGTCTGTTGTCCCTAAGAGGGAAAAACAAACACATACATTACTAGTGACTATACAAATACAACACATACATGACTACATGTGTTACAAATATCAAAATAAAAAAATGTGTTACAAATATAAAAAAAAACAAAAAACTATACTGCATAATGCATATTAACCTTTTTTTTTATTTTGACACTTTTGTACACTTAATGCAGCAAATCATTATAACTAGTTGTTCTGACCCTTGACCTGTGGCAGGAGTGCTCCTGACTGCAATGCTTGATGCATCCGCAGTGCTGTGTTGGTGGGTGCAGTTCGAGATGCACTGTGGGTCTGATTAAAATGCCATGATGGTACAGGCTCTGCTCCTGTCTGGTCCAGGGAGGCTTCCAAAAATAGAGCGTGCATGCAGCGAGACGAGCCCATGAACGTGCGGCGGAAGCACAAACAGCATCCAGCCTTTGTTTATGCTCCTTCTCTTTAATGCCTCCTCCCATCTACATCCCTCAGGAGGAGAAAGCAGGAGGTGCGCTGCCACAATCTAAAAAGCTTCCTTGTTCAGAGGGGACACCGTCGGAGGGCTCTTCCATGAATGTTTTATTTTTGCTGTGCAGCAGCATGTATTAATCATGACTTCTGTCTGGATGGCTGGAAATAGCATCACGGAGAGACACAAGTTTGTTAAAAGCCAGAGGCCCGTGTGCTAGGCACCTTCAGTAGCTCGTCATCGGCGTGAGGCTCATCTCACACGTGCCGATGTGCTGCAGGTTCCTCGGGTTCCTCGCTCTCCGGACTCAGCGGGGTTCAGTGCCGGAGCGTGCTGGGTTTCAGAGGAGGATAATCAGGGCTGAGCGAGGTAATGCGGTGGGCTGTCTTGTTTATCTGCCTCCTGCTCCTCCAGCCTGAACTCGGACACCCTGTATCGGAGAGAACAAATACACACTAAACAGAGGAAGGCATCAATACATGTTCAAGTTCAGTGGTTGTGTAACGTCTTGTCTGCTAAGATGTCTTCATCTATTCAGCTGAAATCCCATAATCCTTTGCCATGCAGGTTGGGATAGGGCTTCAACATTAAGCATTAAAATTAAAATAAATGATAAAAATAATTGACTCAAACTGTCATATTTTAAAATAAAATTTAATTAAAATATTTACATAATTAAATTAGATGTATTTTAATTTAAATAATCCTTTGCCATGCGGGTTGGGATAGGGCTGCAACAATAAACATTAAAATTGAAATTAATAATAGAAATAATTGACTCCAAAACTGTCATTTTTTATACAATTTAATTAAAATACTGACATAATTAAATTAAAATTATTAAATAAAAAAATAATAATATTATTATTTTCATTTTATTATTATTATTATTATGTAATATTATTAATAATATCATTATATATAATATTAATATTTTTGTATTTAATAATTTTAATTTAATTATGTAATTATTTTAATTTAATGTGTATTTTTACTTCATTTCAAAATAATATATTTTTTTAATGTTTTCAAAATGTTCAGATGCTTTGATCTTTTTTAAATTGGTGAATTATTAATACTGGTTCTCTTTATTATAACTAAAAGCAAATAAAAATTATAATTAATTGTATTACAAATATTTTTTTTAACCTTTTTAATATATTTGTTGTACGCATTTATATTCTGCATAATTTATATATATATATATATATATATATATATATATTTTTTTTTTTTTTTGCATGTTTTGGAGATCTTTTTTGGATCAATTCTTTATGTACTCAACTATTTATGTACACACGCTTTTTATACCTGATTAATTAAATAAGTCATTAAAAAGTAATTCATGAGCATATTAATCATAATAATATTTGAATACAGCTTTTTTTTCAGACTCGAGCAGAGTTTGCTGAACGGTGCACGTTCCACTGGAGCAGCTCTTATCAGCTTGGATGATTGATACACTCTGTTCTGATCTGAATTCACAGGGATAAGTGTAGCTCTTATCTAAACTGCTGTGTGTATTACATGAATGAAGGAGGTCACTTGGGTCCTGTCATTCAATGAGATCCAGAGATATGATTAAGTCGAGATGTATGACGGCAGATTGGTTGATATTCGAGGGAGTTTGGAGGATTGGCTCTTGTCTCTATTTTGGCAGTCTTTTGACTATCCAGGCTTTTGATTATAGGCATTTGCAGCTTACTTTGGACAAAGAGAAACCCACTTAGATAGGAAGAAACTCTGGATGATATGCAGATTGACCAACTATGGTTTGTTTTGATCTTCTTTGATCATTAAACCACAGCAGTAGACATATCCACACACAAAAAAAAAAAAAACCCTATATATATATAGCAGGTTTTGTTGGAGAATCCACTTTTCAGTACAGCAGTGATGATTCGTCATCATCTGGTTGTCAGTTGTGTGGGAATGTTTTTGCTGTGTTTCTGCAGCTCCGAGCAGGCTCGAGGACAGATTGGGCGTCTACTGAAGTGATGTTGGGGTAGAAAAATGGAATAAACAACAAAATCCGAGATTTAGCGAGGCGGTTGTTTGTCCTCTCCGCAGTGCTCTGTGCAAACTGACGCGTAAAGCCCTCTGGTCTCACTTTCAGAGGAACTGACGACTGTTGATCCGTGGAAACGACCCTGCCGCCGCTGGCCAGACTGTGACTGGAATGTCTAATGAATGAAACGCCGTAAAGTCTTTGCATTCCTCCTCCTCTGTCTCTCAGGCTGTGATTCACTGTCTGTCTTCGGCGAGTAGGTGTGAGACACATCGGGGTCAGTATGTCAGGAAGCTCACTCGTGTGAAGTGCATCTGAAGCTCATTACTGTGAGATTAATGGCTGCTCCCAGTGCTGCCATATTTATAGTTATTTTTCGCATGCTCAAAAAAGATATTTTTTTAATTCATATTTCAATAATTTAATTTGTATATTTTTATTTCATTTTTAAACAATTTCAAATAAGGATACACAACCGTTAAAATGTTTGGGACCGTCGGGAAGTCTGCATTTATTTGAAAAAAAAATATATATATATATTTTAAAATGTATTTATTTGGGTCCTTTTATAAATATTTTCCTGTGATGACATCACTTATTTTAAATTTAAATATTTTGTATAACATTAGTATTCTCTTTATGGTCACTTTTGATCACTTTAATGTCATTGCTGAATAAAATAATGAATTTCTTTGCTAAAAATCTTACTTACCCCAACATTTTGAACAGTAGTGTCCAGTAAATTGCGTTCAACGAAAATATTTTTGTACCATTTAATATTTTCTTTAATTTTGACAATATTTTCATGGCATTGAAACATTTTTTCTCTAAATTGCCATGAACCATAGTAATATTTATTATTATTATTATTATTATTATTATTATTTAAATAGATATTGGTTATTGTTTTTATAATGCACAAATTGTGAAAGCAAAAACTAATGAATTAATTTAAATATTTTTATATTTTTTTAAATTATAAACAAATTAAAAAGTAAAACTGTATAAGTATATGCATACTAACAAATTATAACGGAAAATGTCTGATATAATGTTGATATATACAATTTATATATACAGTATATATACACTCACGAACACACACATACACGCACACACACACACACACACACATATATATATAAGATTAATCTAAACAATATATCAAGCTATCACACAAAACTACTGATGTATAAATGCTTATAGTACCATATGATTATTTTTATTTCTTTTTACATTACTGTAATGAGCGTTTGAGAAGAATATGCATGCATGCCTTAATGAAAATGTCACAATGGGAAAAACATTTTTGTTTGTTCTTAAAGGGTTTTATGAGATTCCCCCTATGCACACTTTCTCCTTTGTTATGGTGGATTAAGATGAGCCGTGCAGGTTTTATGATCCCTCTGCTACTGTATGCATGTGTGTGTGTTTGTGAATGCTAATGCTCTCATGTATTCTGCATTGAGCCTTTCTCTCTCTCTCTCCCTCTCTCCCTCCCTCTCCCTCTTTTAGAGATCTAGGCTATTTATAGCTGGTTCTCCCTGAGTTATCTTGCCGACTGATGTTGTTTTGCCTTTTCACGTAATTATAAATCTTGCTTTAGGAAATCTGTCGCGTGTTTTCTTTTCATGTGTGCTGTGGACTGTGGACCTTTTTCAGGGTAAATGGCAGATTTAAATTGATTCAAATAAAAATGTGTCTGTGAGAGATAGACACACAGTTTATATTCAGCAGGTTCAGTAGGTGTTGTGCTTCAGTGTGGATTTTTTAGCTGATGAAATATTGAAAATATGCCCCACACACATACACAAAATCCTCAGTGAAACTGCAGAGAAAAAAAAAAACATTTGCGACCTGGTATGAAAGTTGTATTAGATAAGACATTACATTTTTGATGAAAGATTACAAGGGGAAAGCAGGAACATGTATTAGAAAGAAATGAAATGGAGATGATTTTGTTACCTTTAAGACAGCGAGTGCATGTCAATCCCTCACATTCATTTGCATCAAATATATGGCGTCTTCCCTGGCAGTGGTCCATATTTTGCATATGTAGTTTGTGTTCAGAGCTGTAATAGAATCTCCTGATGACGTATGCTGCCCTGATCCTCAGCGCTACACGCCATTTCTCAGTTGGAATTGTTTCTCTCTCTCCCGCAGATGGACTTCCCAGTAAAGAACAGCCACTGGAACTTCTGAAGCCATCTGGAGTCAACCACATTCCTTCTGGTAGGACTGTGTGTGTGTGTGTGTGTGTGTGTGTGTGTGTTCATGCGTATGTGTGTGTCTCACAGGGTCACAGAACGTCTGATGATTGGGTTCTGTGACACTATAGATGAGATGTGTTAAACGGGCCTTTTAAAAATGTTTCATTCGGTCATACCATCAGATGTACTATCTGTCTGTCGTTCCATCCATCCATCCATCTATCTATCTATCTATCTATCTATCTATCTATCTATCTATCTATCTATCTATCTATCTATCTATCTATCTATCTATCTATCTATCTATCTATCTATCTATCTATCTATCTATCTATCTATCTATCTATCTATCTATATCATCTGTCTGTCTGTCATTCTGTCTGTCTGTCATTCCTATCTATCTATCTATCTATCTATCTATCTATCTATCTATCTATCTATCTATCTATCTATCTATCTATCTATCTATCTATCTATCTATCTATCTATCTATCTATCTATCTATCTATCTATCTATCTATCTATCTATCTATCTGTCTGTCTGTCTGTCTGTCTGTCTGTCTGTCTGTCTGTCTATCTATATCATCTGTCTGTCTGTCATTCTGTCTGTCTGAAATTCCTATCTATCTATCTATCTATCTATCTATCTATCTATCTATCTATCTATCTATCTATCTATCTATCTATCTATCTATCTATCTATCTATCTATCTATCTATCTATCTATCTATCTATCTATCTATCTATCTATCTGTCTGTCTGTCTGTCTGTCTGTCTGTCTGTCTGTCTGTCTGTCTGTCTGTCTGTCTATATCATCTGTCTGTCTGTCATTCTGTCTGTCTGAAATTCCTATCTATCTATCTATCTATCTATCTATCTATCTATCTATCTATCTATCTATCTATCTATCTATCTATCTATCTGTCTGTCTGTCTGTCTGTCTGTCTGTCTGTCTGTCTGTCTGTCTGTCTGTGTCTGTCTGTCTGTCTGTCTGTCTGTCTGTCTGTCTATCTATCTATCTATCTATCTATCTATCTATCTATCTATCTATCTATCTATCTATCTATCTATCTACCTATCTGTCTGTCATCCTATCTATCTATCTATCTATCTATCTATCTATCTATCTATCTATCTATCTATCTATCTATCTATCTATCTATCTATCTATCTATCTATCTATCTATCTATCTATCTATCTATCTATCTATCTATCTATCTATCTGTCTGTCTGTCTGTCTGTCTGTCTGTCTGTCTGTCTGTCTGTCTGTCTGTCTGTCTGTCTGTCTGTCTGTCTGTCTGTCTATCTGTCTGTCTGTCTGTCATCCTATCTATCTGTCTGTCTATCTGTCTGTCTATCTGTCTGTCTGTCTGTCTATCTATCTATCTATCTATCTATCTATCTATCGATCGATCGATCGATCGATCGATCGATCGATCGATCGATCTATCTATCTATCTGTCTGTCTGTCTGTCTGTCTGTCTATCTATCTTGTCTATCTGTCTGTCTGTCTGTCTGTCTATTCTTTGAAATGTATATATATTTCTCTATATTTGTTTCTGTATCATATAGATGTATATGTGTATGTGCACTCTCTCCTCTTGGATCTGGAATAGCAGTGGATTGCTGGCTAGCCACAAACACATTGGTTAGCCCGATGCGGTTTCCCTCGGCTCCTGCTAAAAGAGACAGAGCGTGGCATCTGTGTACAGACACTCACACATGTCGGCCGGGCCAGAGAGCCACACACAGACCGCTGTAGTGCGAGGACTCTGGTGCTGCACTGGAGATTAGTAAGGGGTTTATATCCATGTACAACACACACAATAATGCAGTAGAAATAGCTTTGCTCTTGGCTAGAGTTACAAGTTTTGGACCTTTTTAGTAAATCATTTTTAACGGGAAGGAAAGGAAAGTATGCAAGATGAGTGAAAAGGGAAGAATGAAGGATTGAAGAATTTTACGGAATGACAGAAAAGGAAACGCAGCAAGAAGGAAATGAAGCAGGCAATGAGGAAGGAAATAATAAACGTAAATAATGTAAGAAAGGAAGGAGGGGAGAAGATTATTTAACAGATTTTCCGTTCATAGTCTGAGACTGAACTGAACTTGTGGGATTTGTCTTGATAGCTTGTTTAAAGGTTTAGTCCCTGTCTAGGCTGGTTCAGCTGGGTTTAGTCTTGTGCAGGACTGGTTTAAGACTGGAACTGAGGAGCAGGAAACAGATGGTGCTGAAAGTCTCGCCTGGAGACCTGCTCACTGCCAACGGCGCCTTTCCACTCTTTCTCTTTCCCTCTTTATCCGTCTCCCCTGTTCCCCTCCATGCTGAATTAGTATTGATTGTAAACATGCTCTCTGAGCAGGGACCAGTGGTACTTTATACCGTATGTTTAATGAGTTTGCGTGAACAAGGCGTGCTTGCTGTTTTTGGATCATAACGTTCCCAGCCAGCTCTGATGTTTTTGGCCGGAATGGACTGTAGTTACTGTACGATGCCGTATCATGCCTATACGCAATATTAAACCACCACATGCAGCTTCATGCATTATTCAACATGTTTGAGACATGTAAGCATTAGATATTAGGCGGCCTGCGCCGTTCCTTTTGGGAAAACACTGTTAAACATGGACAGGCAGCTATTTATACAAAATACCAGGCATTGCTACTAAAAAAAAAAAATCAAAACTCTTTTTCATTACTGTATTATAAAAAACGTCATTTAAATTTACTGCATTGAAACAAATAGTGTTTATTTATTGTGTGTATGTGTTTGCACTTATACAATTTGATTTATCACTTATTATAATATTACAAAAATCAATATATGTATCTACAGTAGGGCTTTAATCACGATTAATCACATCCAAAATAATATATATATATATATATATATATATATATACATATATATATATATATATATATATATATACACACATATATATATATATATATATATATATATATACACATATACACATATATATTTAAATACACACATGCAAATATATTTAAGAAAAAAATATTATTTATATATAAAATATTTATATATAAAATAAATTATATATACATCTATATACAGTATATACATAAACATATTTCTTAAATATATACAAGCATGTGTGTGTATTTATATATATAAAATAATTATACACACTGCACCCACTTATATTATGTAAACACAACTTTTTATTTTAGATGCGATTAATCGTAATTAATCGTTTGACAGCCCTAATCTACAGTATGTACATATAATAGTATATCAATACATATTTTTTCTTACATATTTAGCATTTTATTTATATTTTATAATGCATTGTTCTCAGTATATTATGATTACTTTTAGTTTGTTTCTCATAAGTCTAATATAGCACTGGAACACAGCACTCACATTTATTTTAAAGCTAATTTAGTTTTAGTTATTTTAGTACTTTGAACTAAATGAAAGAGATTAATCTAGCTGAAATAAAATATATTTATATTTTTAAATGTTTTCTTTTCAGATAATGTACTTTTAAGTAACACCAACAACAATTAAAAAAAAAACAACTGTTTTTCTTGTTTAAGTTTTAGTTAACGATAACAACCCTCTATTGAACTACTTTTGTGTTGTTTTCAATTATGCTTTTGCATCCCATTCATTGTAATTGCTTTGAAAAATCAATCGACACAGGCAATTTTCTACTTTTTTGTTCCTCCGAAGACAAAACATCATTTCGAAGAATGCCAAAATGCTCATTTGAATCTCTTGAAATTTTCAGAGAGGAGTCTGAGTATCCTGAGTGCTGATGTCTTGTGCCATACTCTGTCTGTCTTATGTCTTATTTATGTTGTAGACGGCCTTTGTGTGGCCCTGGCGTGTGAGTTCATTCAAGCATGTTTGTCTGCATCTGTGTGTCTGCTTGAGAGCTTGAATCATCACAGTGTGTTATTCTTACAGTTTGTGTGAGTTAAAGCCTTAGACGCACACACACACACATTCTGGTCAAGTAATGCTATGACCTTTTCATGCATTCACACATAATTCGCTCACTCGTACACACTCTGCCTCAGAGGAGGCTTGTGAAAGCGTACTGGCTCTCGCGAACGGGCTGGGCAGATCTCCTGCTACGAGGGCGGAAAATGAATTGAAAATGAAGATGAGCTGTTGGCGACTTGTTAAACGCCCACACCTCTGAGCTCCAAACCGGCCTTCTCCAAAAAAAAAAAAAAAAATCCATGCAAATGCATCTGCTCTTTATAGCGATTTTATCCAATGCATTTTTGGAGAGGCTTTTTGCAGCTTTATTGCAGTCAAGTTCAAACTTGCATCTCTTCAGTGAGAAGAGAACCAAGGCCATCCATCTTGCTTGTGCATGCGTTTAAAAAGAATCGGGTTATCTGTTTTAGAGCCCGACCGATAAAGGATTTTGAAGGCCGATACCGATTAGGGCTGTCAAAATTGCTCAAAAATTACGTTCGAATATTCCCTCGAAAAAAACATGCGAATATTCGAACTATTCGAATATCTGGTTGCGCATTTTTTCAGTGACGCGCATTACGTCATTATAGGACGAATTAATACAAAGAGGCATAACTCGTATAGGTACTTTATTTAATTTTAAACATATTTAATAACGTATTACCTACACAAAAAAGTACAACAAAGTAATGGGCAAGACTGCAAACCTCACGCTCCAACGCAATAGGCCTATCTAATTAGTTAGCCTACAGGCTGTTTCTGTTTAAAGTTAAATAAAATGAGGCACACAATTCCGAGAAATGTGACAACGCCTTTACCCTGAGGATCATAAAAAAATAAAGAACTATTAAAAACGAAAAAGGCTACTTACATTCTTGGTGCTTGAATAAAAAAAAGGAAGAAAAAAAACTGACGGCAATTTATTCCGTTGTCTTTTTAGTGCGCACTGTCACCGTCGGGTCTACAGGTTATTTGCCAAAAACACAAGACAGTCCACATTTGAAGGGGCCAGTGCTAATTTCTTATTATTTACTATATTCCCAGCGGAGGAAAAAACGCGCACTGAGGATCCGGGGATGGAAAGATATTTCTTTGCCATCTGGGCAATGTGAGGGTAGACTAGCCTATCTCCCAGAGCCCAAAGTTTTCCACCACATGAGAGGATTTTGTTGAGCAGGTACTGGAGACTCTTGTTCATACATTAACATCTCTTTTTGAAGCAGCAAATTGATGTCCTGGTCTGGGTTGTCCGCGCAATACGTGTCTCCGAAGAGACCATAGCAGATAACGCAGTTTTCTCAGCGGGCTGCCGATCACGTGTCTGTCCGGCAGCGGCCTCACTCATTTTGGGGGGTTAAAATCACTTTCTCTGCTGCGGTCGAGTTGGGCTCTGCACTTTCTGCAGTGAGTGACTCTGTGCCAGTGCGACACCTGTCTCTGAACCCTAATCAGGCAGCGTGCACGGCCACTCGCAAAACAGACAGCCGCGCCTTTGCTTGCGCGGGCGTTTTTTTTTTTTTAATTCGAATATTAATTTTCACCTTCGAATTTCTGTTTTTTAAAACTATTCGAATATATATTCGAATTTAGAATATTCGTTGACAGCCCTAATACCGATACAAATATTTGTTGGTTTTAAAATCCGATATATCGGCCGATATTTTTTATTTTATTTTTTTCAGGAACCAGACTGATCTCATGAAGTAACGTGTGTATGACACGCCAATTCGTATTTCCATTTTTGGCGTGCTATCAAGACGCATAATCGCCTTTCAGCGTGTTTATGAACGCCGTTGACTTAACGTTATATAAATATATGACTTACCTCAACCCGTCTCTAAACCTAACCGTTACTGAGGTTAATGGCATTTATGACTAAAGATTTGACGGCGTGTACAGACACGCGGAATGACGCGGATGGTAATGGCGTAGACATATACGCATACACGCGGATACACGCGGATAGCTCAAAATGCGTAGAGATAACACGCCACCTGACTCGAAAGTGGCGTATATGTTTACGCAAAAGTCATGATGTCATGTTGCAGGAACGCACAACAAAACATTAACACATTTCCCTAACATTAGTTATTTGTAGTTATGTATGAGTTTTAATTGAAATAATATGATAATACATTTTAAAAAGAAACTTGTTTCTTTTATCGTCGCAACAGAACAGAGGAGGAACCAAAGCTCATTAATTAATTAACAAAGCTCATTAAATTCCACTCGTGATATTGGGATTAGCTAGCTTTTTGGTTAGCTAGAATGTGTTGCGCATTATAAACGAGTGTTGCCAACAGGGACGGTGTAGAGTGCCCTCTGGTGGACAAACTATACAACTCCAACATGACCAGGTTGAAGCGTGTTTCGTCCGTTTTTATTTTATTTTTGAAATATTCATTTATCGGCCATTATAACTGCCGATACCGATAGTTTGGGAAATGCTTAATATCGGCCGATAATATCGGCCTGCCGATATATCGGTCTGGCTCTAATCTGTTTGTGGTTGGCCAATGGAAGCATGAATGAATGATGCATTTATATACCGATTTACTATGTTCTCCTTTTCATCCTTTTCATTTACAATCATGTATTTCCTAAACCACCAACAGTGTGCAGCGTCCACTTGGACGATGCAACGACAGCTAGAGGACAACTTTGCCTGTGCACTCGCCACACACACACAAGTGTGTTAAACACATTTTACCATGTTTAAAGTTGACATGAAACGAAAGTTGCATGTCCTTTCTTCCCTATTGTGATGTATATGTGAGTGAAACAGCTCTTTGAACTAGAAAAAAAATGTGATTTTGTCCATTGGGAATTGATCGGATTGTTGTTGTTTGCTATTGGTCGATCTCATGTGAGTGACAGTTTGTCCCGCCCCCACGCCTGTAAACACGTCATCAGAAAAAAGAAGAGATATCGCTACAAGAGTTAATTTTGATTAAAGATTATATGACGCATTTAAAAAAAATGAAGAGCACAGGTAAATCATTTATTTAAAAGCAAGAATTGACTATTTAGATTTTCTAGTCATTTATGTACAATTGTTAGTAGCAACTTTGGTCTAGTTTTTCATAAAGATGATGTGCAGTTGTGTGTGACTTCAAACTGGTCGTCTGAAGAGGAGGCGGCTTTGAGAACATGATTCACACAGGAGATGATGAACTTTATGAAGACAGATTTGTTTGCATATATTAAGTAGCCTGACTGAGCGAGTTTTTCATTCAGAGGGTGGCAGTAAGAAGTGTGTGTGTGTGATGTAGTATGCATATGAGGCTCCTACACCACAAATGTCTTCTAAACATGGCCGTGTATCTGAGCAATGTTGAATATTCACAATAACTGGCAATTACATTTCTTAAAGACAGCATCCTTCATTAGTTTTGTGATCCTTCACTTTCTTGAGAGATATTTTTATCTCTAATATAAACTTCAATAACGACATTAGTTTTTAAAATCATTTTCATGAAACATTCAAATCATTTCAATGATTTTATTCAAAACACTTAATTCATTGATAACATGTAAAAATGGATTTTTATTGTATTTTACTATCAAGAGATGTATTAAATATCATCAGAAGGCTGGAAAATATTGAGAGAATATTACATCCAGTGATGTGTGTTGTTATGTGGTGTTGTTGTTGTTGTGTGTGTGTGTTTCAGGTTCAGGCCCTACAGCGATAAGCTTGGATAGTCCACCCGGTGCTCCCAGAGTCCTGTTTTATCACAGCGCTGCCTCTTTATTTAGAGCACTGAATTATAGATGAGCTCTTAAGTGGAAGAGAGAGACACAAACAGCAGTACAGATAAGAAGAGAGAACAGGGACAGAGCTTGGCTCCTGACGGGTGTGACCCGTATGCTAATGCCTGAAATCAAATGCCCTACCTTATTCACCCCTTCAGTCTGATTTTTCCCTACCTTTTTATTTTGTTTTCTCTCTTTATACCCGACATCATTCAAAAAACAAAACTAGGTATCTAATAGTAGCTTTTCAGATGTGGAAATTGAATAAAGTAATCAAATGTAAAACAAACAAATTTCCATAATCGTCAATGTATTAATTACATAAAATTAATCATTATTAAAGCTACAAAAGCTATCCCTAAATATTTCCTTGTCTGTTGTTGGTTTGTTAACATTAAAAGCCAGCAGGCAGCAGGGATATTAGGCTGCTGTCACTTTAAGACATAATTCATGGAATCCAATACACTGAGATACTAATACACATGTGTTGTCTTTCTATACTGTTTATGTTCACTTAAGACATAACTGACTACATTTGCTAGGATACTCACCAGGACAGGCATGTTGACATAATTTGCGAATTTGCCCGTTCAAGCGTAAGATTGGAAAGAGAACTCAGTATTTGCACTGTCAGCGTGCACAAGTTCTCTTTCGCGTCTTCTTGTGCTTGAAAGTTTAAATTGACAAGGCTTAAATGAGTATAGTTTAAACAGATATCAATGTTCTATATATATATATATATATATATATATATGATAGGGCCCTATGAAATCCATTTTATTTTTTCCCAAATTCCGTTTATTTTTTTCCCAAATTCCGTTTTTTCCGTTTTAATTTTTGGGAATTCATTTTTTTTTTACCCTTGACTGTTATTTTAGTCGTAAAAAAAGAGTGTGCTTTTAAAGTTAATGATTAAAATGTATACAAATAAAATAGGAATGATCTTAAAGGGATACTCCACTTTTTTTTGGAAATAGGCTCATTTTACCACTCCCCCAGAGTTAAACAGTTGGGTTTTACCGTTTTCGAATGTATTCAGCCGATTTTCTGATATTTAGAAGAATATCAGTAACCAGACAGTTTCTGGTCTCATTGACTTCTACTATGGACAGTTTTAAAGGATATAGATGATGAAATTTGACACATTTTGCAGCACTAATGTAATCTTCATACTGAAATGGTGGCATGCTTTTAAGAGTTATGGAGATTTAACAGTCACCTTGTCTCCACTAAAAGGACACTTTCTTTGTGTGGCTGAAAGATTCTTTTGGCTTACGGTGCATTTCTCTTTCACTTTCTCTCACTGTCCTTCCCTGTCCGCTTCTCCCTGAAGAAAAGGGTCATTGCACTGCTCCACCTCTCTTTCTATCCCTCTATTCTTTTCACTCTCTCCAGGACTGGCTGGACTCCAGAGGGGATGGAGTCCAGCCAGGTCAGTTAGGCGGACTGACACGCACCGCAAAAGCCAAGAGGGCGGGACGGGTCGAGGGCGGAGCTTAACTGCTATCCCAACAGCCTTGCGCAATCCTACAACAATTCAGCACAAGTTTTAGTGCTTACCATGAAACCCATATTGCATAGTGATTTCTTATTCTGCTGATTCAACACCAAAAAAAATGCATTTGACCAAAACTTTTGCTGACACAAGTTTAGACTATTTATTATCGAAATAGAGATCAATTGAGTCATGAAGTATAGGTACGTGGTATGTCAAAAATCTTGTTGCTCCATAATCATGGTGATTGTGCATATATATAAATATATATGGTTTTCTTACATTACCACTGTCTTGGACTAATTGTTTAAATGCATTCAATTACTGGTTCATTGGACTGAAAACTTTCCTAGAGTTTAATGACTTAAAATTATGTGATCACAAAGAGAAAAGGGAAATCAGGTTAAAGGGTTAGTTCACCCAAAAATGAAAATTAAGTCATTAATTACTCACCCCCATGCTGTTCCAACCCCGTAAGACCTTCGTTCATCTTCGGAACACAAATAAAGATATTTTTGATTGAATCTGAGAGCTGGATCAGTCCTACATAGACTGCCTAAGGGACTGGCTCTTGACGGCCCATAAAGTCATTAAAGAAAAGGTTTAAATATTCCATGTGCCTACAGCGGCTCAATTATAAGTTTATCAAGCGACGAGACTACTTTTTGTGCGAAAAAAAACATAAATAACGACTTTATTCGACTATTCCATTACTTCCTTATGGGCGCATGCGCGAGAACTGAGACGAGGACGTTCTTCTCCTTCGACTACTTTTTGTTACCGGCTGCTCCGCTTAGGAGTTTTACCGCCACCTACCATATAAAATGATGATCCATATATAAGGCGCTCCGGATTATAAGGAACACTCTCGTTTTTTGAGAAGATTAAAGGCTTTTAAGTGCACCTTATAGTGCGGAAAATACGCTAATTGAAAAGCGTGTGTACAGCGCGCATCTTCCTCTGCTTGTAAACAGAAAGTTTTGCGCTTACAGCTATATTAGCACATCATCTTATACGGTAGGGGGCGGTAATACTCCTAAGCGGAGCAGCCGGTAACAAAAAGTAGTCGAAAGGAGAAGAACGTCCTCGTCTCAGTTCTCGCGCATGCGCCCATAAGGAAGTAATGGAATAATCGAATAAAGTCGTTATTTATGTGTTTTTTTTCGCACAAAAAGTAGTCTCGTCGCTTGATAAACGTATAATTGAGCCGCTGCAGGCACATGGAATATTTAAACTTTTTCTTTAATGACTTTATGGGCCGTCAAGAGCCAGTCCCTTAGGCAGTCTATGTAGGACTGATCCAGCTCTCAGATTCAATCAAAAATATCTTTATTTGTGTTCCGAAGATGAACGAAGGTCTTACGGGGTTGGAACAGCATGGGGGTGAGTAATTAATGACTTAATTTTCATTTTTGGGTGAACTAACCCTTTAAAGGCTTACTATAGAAATGTCCACCTACCAGGTTTACAGGTGCTCGCACCATCGTAGAGGCTCAGTGATATAAACTCCCGACTAATATCTAATTATGTGACGCAAGTTACGCTTATGACACAATTTTGCGCGCTTCAGTAATTTTATTTGCGTTAAATTATTTTGATGCATTAACGCATTAATCTTGACCACCCTTATGTACAGTATATAGATATGGTTGTGATAGAAATTATTCAACCCCCATTGTAAATCAGGTTTTTTCGCAAAATGTAGTCTTTCAGCTATTTGCAATGAACAAATCAAACAAGAGTTATCGGATAGCACAACACACCAAATGTGTGTTTTCAAAAAGGCTTTTCTGCAAATTTTACTGAAAATAAAACATTTAATAACTTTGGCAGTCTCAAAATTATTCAACCCCCTGAGTAGAATCCCTCACAACAGCACAAATCTGCAAAACTGTTGTCTCAAGCACACCTGATGCAAATAATCAAGGGCTTCATTAGTTGCACAAGGTGTGCTTGAGCTAGAACACACGTAATATCTGAACTGGCTAGGTTTGAAAGGAAGATATCAATGGCTGGAACCAGATTTCTCAGAAGACAGGTTCAGAAAAACCCTTGTGACTGCAAAAGACCTGCAGCAAGACTTGGTGGCAACAGGCATTGATGTTTCAGTTTGCACAGTAGGCGCGTACTAAACGCATTCGGTTTCCATGCCAGAACTCCAAGATGTACACCCCAACTGACCCAAAAGCACAAGAAAAGTAGTCTCCAATTTGCTCAAAATCATATAAATAACCCAGAGAAGTTTTGGGATTCTGTTCTGTGGAGCGATGAAACAAAACTGGTAATTTTCGGCCCTATGGATCAGCGATATGTCTGGAGGAAGAATGAAGAATATGCTGAAATGAACACTCTGCCTACAGTTGAGCACGGTGGGGCTCGTGATGAACTGGGGCCGCTTTACATCCTCTGGCACTGGAAACCTGCAGCGTGTGGAAGGCAAAATGAATTAATTGAAGTATCTGGAAATCCTTGGAGAAAACCTCATGCCGTCAGTGGGGAAGCTGAAGCTTGGGAGTCATTGGACTTTCCAAAAGGACAATGATCCCAAGCATACCTCGAATTCCACCAAGGCTTTGGTTGCAGAAGTAGTCCTGGAAGTGGCCATCACATTCACCTGACTTGAACCCCATATATAATCTCTGGTGGGATTTATAGAAGGTGGTTGCAGCACACAAACCCAAGAATATTACTGAACTGGAGGCCATTGCTCATGAGGAATGGGCTTAGATTCCTCAGAAATGCTTGTGTCAGCAGCAAATGGGTGTTCTACTAAGTACTAAAGATGCTTGCCATGAAGTGGTTGAATAATTTTGAGAGTGCAGAAGTCATTAAAAGTTGCATTTTCAGTTGAATTTGGGGAAACCACTTGAAACATTTGTCATACCACCCTGTACTAAATGAAGTCACTGTGAAAAGGTCTTCAACAGCCGTTAGAGCAGAATGTTTTAAGATCTGTAGAGGGAGATTGTTTTCAGAGGAAGTCACCCGTGAACAGTACATGAGTTTTTGGAGGAAGGACGCTGCCTGGTCCAGGTGCCAGCCCTCACAGATGGTCATCATGCCTCCTGCCTGGCCCTCTGAACGTGGCACCCGTGCCCAGCTCAGAGCTGCCAAGCAAAGTGGTCGGCAGGCAATAGCAGTAGGCTATTCTGTCAGGACTTTTGCATTCAGATCTCATTCATACATGTTCTTGAATCTGGTGTTGGTTCCTACACATTATCCTCAGTAGTTGTTTTTCTAGGTATTAGCAATCAATTTTACTGAGATTTTTATTGATTTATTCATTTTTTACAGCGGTTGTTAATCAATTATCAGTTTCTAATTGGGGACATTTCATTTGTCTGATGTCTACTTAAGGTGGACATTGATGCAATTTTCTTCTAGAAACAAACTTGTATTATTTTCATGTTATCACCGTGAAGCTTCTTTGATACAATCTGTATTGTAAAAAGCGCCATATAAATAAAGGTGACTTGACTAATTAAATAGTAAGAATAAATAAATGGATAATATATATATATATATATATATATATATATATGGATAATATAAATAATAATTTAAATTGTAAAAAATAATAATATTTTTATAATAAATAATGTCCCCGCTGCACAATATTATTATAAATAAAATTATTCTGGTTTTAAACCATTACGGTTTTTTGATGTTATTTTCATGTAAATTAAACAATTTTCAACTATACTATCATTATAAAATCTAATTGAATTAATCTAACAATTTATTAATTTACAATATATGTAATATTTGTAGTAATTGCTTTAGAAAAAAAAATACATTTAAGTATTTACATTAATTACAGTATTTCGGAATAAATAAAGATTATGATGCGTTACAGTAATGATGGGTGGGTGATGAATGTGCTTAATTGTCATGAAAATAATATAACTGCAACAAATACCAAATATACATTGGAATAAAACCAGGTTCTTGACAGATTGTTGAATTAAACAGTTTGTTTAGTAATTTAGTCTCTTAATTTATCCGTCTTTCCTTCCTTCCTTCCTTCCCTCCTTCCTTCCTTCCTTCCCTCCTTCCTTCCTTCCTTCCTTCCTTCCTTCCTTCCCTCCTTCCTTCCTTCCTTCCTTCCTTCCTTCCTTCCTTCCTTCCCTCCTTCCTTCCCTCCTTCCCTCCTTCCTCCCCTCCTTCCCTCCCTTCCTCCCTTCCTTCCTCCCTTCCTCCCTTCCTTCCTCCCTTCCTTCCTTCCTTCCTTGCTTCCTTGCTTGTCATGACTATGGTGTGGTGTCCGTTCTACATAAACACATCTATCAAACTCTGTATGTTCTTCTGATGGATTGACAGCTTAGCCGAGTGTTTTGATTGATTGACGGATGTATCCTGAATTCCTCAGCAGTCCAAGTCCATGAGTCCAGCTGTCTGTCAAACTGGCCGTAGTGGCTTGTTAGAAGGGCATTGCGTAATGCTCTAAATGTTGCCATGCCCGGAGCAGATCAATACGAACCTCCGTCCACCACGCCACACACACACAGCCCTTTCTAAGACTTACAGGAGAACAGTTTCCGCCCATGATTTTCTGGCTGAACTCGAAGTCGAATTGCAGTTGTGTAATGTTATGTCACCAAATGGAATTGTAGAAAAAATGACTTTTCAAACAGGTTTTTCCGAACGCCATGTCCATTTTCAATTGTTTGGGCAAACAGATGACAATCGGTGAGCCAATGTTGCTATGATGGGCCGTTCAAACAAACAGGCCAATATTTGTAATACTGCAGTGTTTAGACTTTATTGGGAAATCAATCTACAGCTTACTTAAAGTTGTCTTTGCACATTATAGTCAACATAAAACAGCGTTCAAAACCCATTTTACATCCGTGATGTGCTTTATTTCTAAGTCAAACGGGATAGTCAACTAGAAAAAGGAAGACTTAGTTTTGTCTAGTCTCTGTATTGTCCAGAGCTATTGTAAACTAAAACTATTATACATCCTTTTCAGATATTGAACTAAAGTTGGAATAAAATATTTGATGAAAAATGAAGTACTAAACTTACTAAAAATAAAACGAAAGCTAAACAGTAATATAAAAAAAAAACACATAAAGCGGCTATAGAAATTTAATTGATCATTTTTATAAACACTCGAATGTTAAATAAATAATGCAAAAATAACACTGGCAGTTTAATGTTTTAGATTTCAGACGGGTGCTCATGAGCGCCCCCTTTTTGTCTCCATGCACTCTTTTTTTGTGTGTGAGTCAGTTATCATAACTAAATAATACGATTTTTAACCAATTGGCAACATTTAAAAATAATACGTTAAATTGAAATGTCATTTTTGTTCCCATTTCTTATTAGATTTTTGACTTCAATTATTGATTGATTTTAACATCAGAATAATTCAGTAGTGTAAACTGATGGAATGGACTGTTTGGTTCTGGTCGGGCTCCTGTCATGTGCTCTTTCACGATCACATGTCTGTAACAAGATGAGAGCAGGATATTAGATGGGCTAATAGCTGAGAGGAATAGGTCTTTTCCTGGAAGCAGCGAGGCCGTTATTGCAAACACTCGGAGAGAGAAAACAATCCTGCTGTAAAGTTACCCGCAGATACACACAGACCATGTGCTTCCCCACAAGCATGTTTTCAAACAGCCGTTATTTCCTGATGGCTGCTGAGGTCCAGACTGGCTTTTGGTTTCCGGCTGAGTGGACGATACCAAACCTAATGTATTCGCCTCTGTCTTGTTCTTGAAAAGCAGCAACTACACGCCATGCAAATGGATGGGATGCGTTTTAGTGGGTTGCGAGTTTTGTATGGCTATTAGGGGGAGTGTCGTGTCTAGACTGTTTGCCATTTAGCAGGATGGTTTTGCTGTTATTTTCAACTTGCTGAGAAAAAGAGCACTTGTCTGTTGAGGCAAAGAGCCTGTTATACTTCTGCATGGTTGCAATTACAAAGCCCAGTCTATGAATATTCGAAAGATAATTGTGAAATTCTTCAAGTGGACTTTTCTTCAATAATGATAGACAAAATCATTTTTGGTTCTTGGAAATATCTGTGTATGTGCATTTTTCAAGCTTGTTTGCAAGCTTTAGTGATTCTATATGGTGCCATTAAATGGGTCATATAATGCCATTTTTTTTACAAGTTAATATAATTGTTTAGGGTCTAAATGAAAACTTAATATACTTTTATTAAAAATTCTCATTAGTATTTTAAGAAAACACTAATTTTACTTGATCAAAAACACCTCTGCCGTTTCAGTGCATATGCCTTTAAATGATAATGAGCTTTGTTGACTCCGCCCCTCTGTTCTTTGGGCGTTTAGACACAATGCACACTTGAGGGTATATTTTGGAGAAAGAATGGCAGCGGGAGTCTCTGAAGACACTTCTGTGCAACCGTATCAGTTTGAACCGGAGTCGGACCCGGAACAAGACGTTCTCGGATGCGATCCTTATCTCACAAATTAATCAGCATATTTCCGCACAAGGCTTCTGACAGCTTCCATACTGAAAATGAATGGCCATTTGGAGGAACTCCAGCTGAAATGCCATCCAATCATTAAGCTCCGATTCAAGAATCCAGAGCTAAATGAGCTTTTTCCCCAACACATTTCTGAAGTGGTTCACAAAGTCCCTGCCCTTTGCATGTTTGTTTATTCAATATTTTGGCTGATTTGATTATGTTTTCAGCTACCGATAAGAGCAAACACAGATCCCTTCAACATGCTATCTACTAATTCACAGCGCAGGGTTAATAAAAAAGGCTGTTGCATGATCCTGAGCACTTTACCATCCCCTTTGATTTCCATGGCACCACGGTCATCATTTGCTGTCATTTGCCAAATGAGAGCCTTATTTTTCTGCTTTTAAAAGGAAAACGCACGCATCTGTGTACTTACTGTCTGCATTATTCATGCTCATCTCAGCATTGCATGTGCATATGTAACGTACATTGGTCTGCTTCACCCGCATCATTTCTGAGAGAGAGAGAGAGAGAGAGAGAGAGAGAGAGAGAGAGAGAGAGAGAGAGAGAGAGAGAGGATCTGAGCATCTCTGAAGCCTCTGGTCAAAACCAGCGAGCCCGGCCAGGCCAGGGTCCACAGGGGCCTGGAGCTCTTGAGTGAAGACACCGCGGGGCTAATGGACCAGCACACACACACACTCCCTCAGCTACAAGAGCTACAGAGAGTGTGATGAGCCTGAGGGACTGAGTAAATATGAATGAGGTCTTTCCTCCCACGTGCTCCTCGCTGCAGAAGCCATTGATGTTGTTTTGACATCCGAGTGTGAGAGAACAAAAGGAGCAGAGCCTGAGCAGACTGAACAGGGCTGGGCTCTTCCAGTGAGCTTGACCAACACGTGTCTTAACCAGGCGTGATTCGAGAAAGCACAACTTGACCGTGAGTACGGCTTGGGGCGTTGAGGCAAAATTTAATGGGGGTAAAAATGCCACTGAAATGCAAGATGTGTATCCTAATATCAAATGTTAAAATTCTGTTCTAGGCCAAGCTACATTTTCGAAATGATTCAGAATTCATTTAAATAAATTGGATATTTTACCTTAAATAATGACAAAAATGTGTTCTTGTTTTAGATTTTCAAAAGTTGTTCGTAGTTAATCTATTTGTAATCCTTGTTTTTAATATGAGAAAGGGACACTTTACCTTTAAAGTGAAGTGAATTCATCTGATGGAATCTATAATGCACTTTTTAAAGTTCAATTTTTGGCCAAGTTCATCATTGAAATGATTCAGAATTTATTGGAATATATTGGTTAAATTGAAGCATTTTTGTCAAAAACAAAAATATTGATTTTGTATGTTTAAAATACGTTTTCCTTTATAAAAGTAATGGAAAAACTAAATGAAAATGTTAAATACAGAAAAAATACAAAGTTCTGTCATGAAACTCTAGATTGCGCAGACTGATAGGTCTGTCAAACTCGATCTGCTTACAATCAGATTAGGGCACAGCTGATTGGTTCTTGTCGTAACATTAGCCAATGGGAGCCAAACGAGCTTTCAAAAAACCCTCCATCTTCCCCAGCTCCACCTGTATAGATCTGCTACGGGTAATACAGGTAAAAATATTTTTTTTGTAATAAAATTGAGTAAAAAAAGGTATTTATTCATTTGCTAAACAAAAAGAAAATCTTTCTTGCCTAAAGCGTTTGAATAATAGGTTGCTGTAAATATATTATAAGTATGTTTGTATAGACTGTGATTTTTTTGTGTCTTCAGGCAGTATTTAACTTTCCATCTGGACACGAAAATTATTTAACTCTGAAAACGTGTTGAAAGTCAAAAAATGTAATAGAACGGAGCATCTGTCATCATTTAGAACCAGTCCTAATTGAATAAAAAAGATATCACTGGATAAACTGAAACTCTTGCCGGATTCACAATCCAGTGCACAATCCAATTCAACAGGTACACGTAACACGTCTGTTGAGGACTACTTTTCCCTTGCAAGAAAATTCCCATTAGGACTCCAAATAGAGAATTTTTTTTTTTTTTTTGTTCATGTTGCAGCTTTGTTTGTTAGTAAATCGTTCCTTCATTTATGGAATTGTTTTTCAAGCATCGGTGTGAAGTTGAAGGCAGAATCATATGGAGCAAGTGTTTTGTTTTGGACCTGTTGGGAGAAGTTTGTAGGTCTCAGGTTGTTGATCAGCGCTCTGTCTTCTTCTGTCACACTTGTGTGTTTGTGTGTGTTTGGCATGATCCAAGAGCAGAGTCAAGAGCATTCAAAGTAGCAATTAGCCGCAATGAGCAAATAAACTGTACTACTAAAGCTGCAATTATCTTGTTTGTGGAAAGCAAATTAAAATTTGGGAGCATCCATTGTGGACATTCATTTGTAGTAGTCTCTCTCGCTCTCTACTCTCTCTCTACTAGCACATCAAGAACTAAATAAAAATGACAAATGTGTCTGACAACTGGCTGAAATCAAATAAAAATATTTAATTCTAATCAAAATTCCTTTATTTCAAGTAGTTTTGTATGGTTTCGACATTCAATTATTTTCTACTTTCTTAAAGTTAGCTTCACTCAATGGAATTGCAATGGAATTTATCAGTGCATCTTCAGTTGGACAAACATTGGTTGGACAAATGATGCAAACTCATGTTAAAAAAAAAAAAAATCCAATTTCTTAGTTTTAACGTCTTACCGTTTTTAAATAATACTAATGAAGTGTAAGTGTGTCCAGAGTTTAGGCTGGTAGTGTACGTGGAGAGATACCTAGGCTTGAGATTTTGTAAGATGATGTTTGCTGGCTTGATTCTGCTCATATTTTATTTTACCCCATCAGCCATTCATTATAGGTCTGCTCTGAATGGGCTTAAGTAAATGTCTCTGGCTTCAAGTCATTGCATCAATGTTTCTTTTCAAGTTTGAAGGGAGCGCTATTACCGTTGGTGTATAAAACAGATGGAGACTGTGGCCTCACGTGTTTTATTCTAATGAAACACTGTTATATCTATCTCAGTGCTCTGTGAGTTTGCAGCTGGACAGTTTCACACACACACACACACACACACCAAGGCAGGATTATAAATAGCGTAAATCAATAATAAATGACACAGTATTTCACATATTTGGAGTTGGGCTTCAGTGCCCTAAGGGGGAAGGATGAAAATATCATTCTTGCAGTCTCTCTCTCTCTCTCGCACTCTCTCTGTATTTCAGGTCTGTCGATCCCCCCCTGAGTAAAGCGAGGCTTCTTGTTTATACTGTAGCATCCATCTTTTATTTATTTCCCTCATCTGTTTGGTTGGCTGCAGATTTCTCCATTCAGAGCTGATCATTAGAGGAGCTGCATTATTTACCATTCTGGCCCGCATCGCTGAAAGGAGGCGAGAAATAGGGAGAGAAAGGGTGTCCTATATCCATAAGCCCATTTTAAGCCCGAGTAAGCGACAGTGTCTCCAATAGAGATCGACATATGTTGTTTTGCTTATGACTGATAAGGATTGTTTTAATGTGTGAGTGCTCAATAACCCATATGTATACATTACTCAAATCTTCTTCATCTGCTTTTTGACACATTGATCACCAGACAATCATAAGACTATAATACATTATCATTATACTATATAATATAACAAATCAACTGTATGAGATGAGGATTATTAGGAACACCTGCTCAATTTATATTAATGCAATTATCTAATCAACCAATCACATGGCAATTGCTTAAATGCATTTAGGGGTGTGGTCCTGGTCAAGATAATCTCCTGAACTCCAAACTGAACGTCAGAATGTGAAAGAAAGGTGATTTAAGCAATTTTGAGCGTGACATGGTTGTTGGAGCCAGACGGGCCGGTCTGAGTATTTCACAATCTGCTCAGTTACTGGGATTTTCACGCACAACCATTTCTAGGGTTTACAAAGAATGGTGTGAAAAGGGAAAAACATCCAGTATGCGGCAGTCCTGTGGGTGAAAATGCCTTGTTGATGCTAGAGGTCAGAGGAGAATGGGTCGACTGATTCAAGCTGATAGAAGAGCAACTTTGACTGAAATAACCACTCGTTACAACCGAGGTATTCAGCAAAGCATTTGTGAAGCCACAACACGCACAACCTTGAGGCGGATGCGCTACAACAGCAGAAAACCCCACTGGGTAACGCTCATATCCAGTGCAAATAGGAAAAAGAGGCTACAATTTGCAAGAGCTCACAGGCTACAATTTGCAAGACAACATGACATCATGACTTTTGCGTAAACATATACGCCACTTTTGAGTCAGGTGGCGTGTTATCTCTATGCATTTTGAGCTATCCGCGTGTATGCGTATATGTCTACGCCATTAACGTCCGCGTCATTCCGCGTGTCCGTACACGCAGTCAAATCTCGAGTCATAAATGCCATTAACCCCAGTGACGGTTAGGTTTAGGGACGGGGTTGAGGTAAGTCGTATATTTATATAACGTTTATATAAGTCAACGGCGTTCATAAACACGCTGAAAGGCGATTATGCGTCTTGATAGCACGGCAAAAATGGAAATACGAATTGGCGTGTCATACTCACGCTCCACGTGCGTGCACTCGAGAGGGTTTTTTCTATTACAGGGTCGAGGCCCACTGCAGCCAGCGATCCGCCGGTGGGCCCTCCCCCACCCAGAAATGACGGTGATGATGAGTCCAGTCCTCTGCCGTCGCCACGCACCGGTACTTTTTCGGACGGACACGCTGGACTCGACTGGCCGCCAGGCGGCTTCGAGGAGGACTCTGTTCTTCCACGGCGTTCATGGGCACGTGGCATAGTCATGGTTCAGAGGGACTAGGCAGAAGCCCACGGCTCAGTGCGCTCCATTGAGGAGACCGCCGCCATGCATCTGTGCCCATCCGTTCATCTCTGGGTGTGGATCTCAGCTTGCAGTCGAAGCTGTGCAAGTTCACTGCTCACATGGCTGAAAAAAGAAAGGCTCCAATCACTCCCTCTGGCCTCCTTGGTGGCGCCGTGGAGTCAGTTACTGAGCACTCATGCCCGAACGGCAGCCAGCCTGGGTGGGGCAGGGCTCCAGTCTACAAACTGGCAACAGCGACCATAGAACTAATACGGCAAAGTGTCATTTTCTAGATGCGTGGACAGTTATTCCAGGTGTTTCACCTTGGCTACTGGGGATAATTCAACAGGTATTCTCTTCAGTCCAGATGCAGAACACCTATGGTCTGCCCAAGAGGGATGGAGGACTCCGTCTGATTCTGGACCTGAGAGCCACTTCACTAGCGCACGTTCAGGAGGAAAGACCCCTTAAAACATGTGAGCTCACTCGTCGAGGTCTACCGCACCATGTAGGCGCATCTTTAGGGTTGTATGTTTTGCAACCGGCTGATCTTCACAGAACAGTGCTTTAGAAATTGCATTAGCCGGCGTGTTCGCTGTTCTTCGCTGATTCTGACGCAATTGGTGAGCCTGTCAGTATTTGCATACTTCGCTACAATTGGCCAGCTGTTCCAAGGTGGCGTTAGCCCATAAGGTTTCAACATAAGTGAAAAAGAGAGTTGTTCACGCAGTCTCGTTCCCGCCTCTCAGGGCACCGAAGTTACGATAGTAAACGGAGACGCCATTATTAAAGACAGAAAGACGGTTCACTGAGAAACCTCTGCAAGGTCTCCTAAAGACTGCCAACGCTTATTTTCAGAACCCCACTACCAGGTTTTGGGGCACTTGAATTATACATTGAAGTTGTTTGCGTTCAGAATAGGATATTTAAGGCACCTGTGCTTTAAGTGTTTTTTAACTCGTACAGTGTAGTGGAAGGCCAACAAGATTTCCGTTCCACCTCCACACATCCTGGTAAACTTTCTCTTCTTCCACTGCCTGTTTATCAGAGCAGATCTGTTGTTAAAACTAAAATAATCCAGGCAGGATGAAGGAGTTTTTTTATCCTGGAGCTTTCTGAGGCATCATGGGCTGTAAAGCTGTCATGGAAAAGGCCTTCCCACTCACGAGTGCATGAGATTCGGGGAGAGGACCTACTTTGCATGAGCTCTGGCTTTCTTTTTGGCCGAGCTCCATGTATATGAAGCCCAGGTGCTTTTTTCAATGGGCACTTTTGTTGTTGATCAATGTACCTCGCTGACATCACTAGAACTCTTGACTCTCACTCGTTCCCAACTGAGGTTTACAGATGGGCTATTTTAGTCCACTGCCGTGTGTTTATGTTCCTGTTATCTCTGGAATCAGTTTGTAGTGAAGATGTGTTGGCGTCATGGCCTTCGACATGTTTTGATCATTCAGGTCAAACTAGATTTTTACATTATGTGGAGAAAAAGTGAGTTCTGCCTTTTTCTAAACTCATCAGGATGTTCCGTTGCTTTGCTGTTGCTAAGGTGTTTTGAGTGTTTGTTAGAATGTTGCTACGCATTTGTTAAATGGTTCTAATTCAGATTGTGATTCCTTTTCAACATTCCAAATCTTATTGACCCCAAATGGTTAATCAGTAGTCTACACTAACTTCCAAAGGATCAGGGTCTATGAGTCCTAACAATGAGTCCTGAAAAACACTATTGAAAAATATTAAGCTGTTTTTTTTACATCTGTAATAATAATAAATGTTTCTTGAGCACCTCATCAGCATATTAGAATGATTTCTGAAGGATCATGTGACACTGAAGACTGGAGTAATGATGCTGAAATTTCAGCTTTGCATCACAGGAATAAATTACATTTTAAAATATGTTCATATAGAAAACTGTTATTTTAAATTGTGATAATATTTCACAGTATTACTGTTTTTAATGTATTTTTGATCCATAAATGCAGCCATGATGAGAATAAAAACCTTACATACTGTATATACTTGAGCAAAAAATAAAAAAATAAGCAAGTAACAACATGCCATTCAGTAAAGTGAGTCAGATTTATTCAGTAACTGTTCAGGGGTGCGTTTCCCGAAAGCATATAGCCAACTGTGGTTGCATGTTGGTTGAAAATTCCATTGAACTCTATTGGTAACGACTGAACTTACGACCATAGTTGGCTAACGATGCTTTTGGGAAACGCAACCCTGACTGATTCACACACTTTTGATTGACTTAACTGAGGTTATCCATCCATCGTCATGTTGTGTTTCCATCCACCCATCGTCATGTTTTCATTCACTAAAAAGAAGATCATTTTGAATCCTAATGCACTTGTTTGGCTGAATGTTTTTGATTCTCTAAAAAAATAGTTCTTAATGTTTTTTTTTTTTTTTGTAATCTAACAGCACTGGTTGGACCATATTTTTGTTTCATTAAAATAAATCCGTTTTTGAGACTGGTTGGACTGTTTCCATTTCAAAGAAACAGCTCCCAGAACTTATTTTTAATAGATTTTTTTTTCTCCAGAAGTAATATTAATCAACCGTGTGTGTTTTTTTTCTTCAGCAAAAATAACTTTGTGATGCATTCAAGTGTTTTGAAATATGACCTAAGCTATACTGCCAATCCCTAATTTCTACTAAACTGTCCTTTGTTCTAATGTGCTCTGACTAATCCGAAGAAGAGGGAATGTTGATAACATGATGTGGAATAGAATTATCTGATTGCTTGTTTGTTTATTTGAGAGTTGGGATTGTGTTCTCTCCTTATTTTGGGGCTGAGCTGAGTTTTAACGCTCCCGGCTCTTTGTAAAGGATCCAACAGCACTTCGTTTTGGGTGTTGGCCGTGTGGTATTGTTTGCTTGGCGTCTCTGTATGAAAAGGGATCTGTAGGATAAATATTTCAGCACTCTTTCTCTCCCTGTCTCTTGGTCTTTCTGTGCCCATATCTGTACACCGTATTGATTAACATTGAGCCCAAGTAAATGTGCCATTGATTTTCTGCTTTGTTAAGCGCCAGGCTCTACCAACGTGGCCTGTCAAGGCAGGTTGTCCTGTGAAGATGGACCTCCTCTTCACTTCTTCTAAACCCTTTGGATACACACACACACACACACACACAATCTTCTGAAAGATACCATGTTCATGGACGGGGCGTGTGTGGCGTCACATGATGGAGTCTGCCGCTCAAAATCCCGACCACGCTCCATCCGTCACGGCTCTAATGTTCTCATTTGTGATTTTTTTTTCTCAAGCACCTCGTTCTCCAGCTTTCTTATTACCTTCAATTATTCAAAGACGAAAGAGCTAATCATGCGTGTTGTTTTTTCTTCCCAACCATGGTGACCTAAGTCTTCCAGATTAATTAGGTGACAGACAAACTTGGCTGGGGAATGGGATATTAGTATTTTTCGAGTTATGGGATTTCCCTGAACAGTGTGCTGGAGATGATCGATAGCCGTACACAGGGTCTGAGCTCATGATCGTCAAGATATTCCTGAGTCAATCGATCAATCAATAAAACTCAAGAGGATGTGTAAATGAGCTCTGCATAGAGCCAGCGGGGAATGGGAATGTTAAATATATAGTCAGATGAGATGTGCTCACATGTTTTTTTTCCCCCCTATTTGTAGTCAGCTCAAAAATGAAACTTGACACCTTGTTATTTCAAACCCCTGAGATTACTTTAAGATGTTGAGAGATTTTTTTTCAGTGGTCCTGTAGACCTTATCAGAGACTATTTATATAGAGACATGCCACTTTCTCAATCCTTAATACAACGATATAGGGTAAACCCGTAACACCGATGCCGGTTATATGCATATGTCCCGCCCCTCCCTCTGGATAGCCAATCGTCTGCTTTTAACAGTCAAGTCGGGAAACATTTTAGCCTATCGTCTGGTTCCACCGACGCATGCGCACAGTTGAGGTTTGCGACAGCGGAAAATACGTTGTGTAAATATCAGAAGTTCCGGGAGTCTCCTGCAGATTGATAGCGGCTCACTGATGCCCGCAAATTAGTTCAAATCTCCCGGAATCTAGGGCGAGCGAACAAGAGCGCACACATACTGTGTTTCAAACCGTGTAGCACGTGCACGACATAGGGAGAGAACCCTTGCACATGCGTAGTAAAAGTATAACCTGTGGGGAAAAAGGTGTTTAAACCTTATTTTTGGACAAAGTCATCAAACTTTTTCAGCTATTTATTTATTTATTTATTTGTTTGTTTTACTTATTTTACTGCTGTTTCTATACATGCAGTTTTCATGTCCCGGTGACCAGTGAAACTGCAGTTCTGACTCTCTGCCCATTCATAGATAGGATCTTGGTCTTGTTAGTCCGAAATAGCTGCCTGGAGGCGTTGCCAAGATGGTGGCCGAGTGGCATGACTTGCCTAAAAGGACTTTGGTATTATTAAAGCAGCATTCTATTACTTTTGAAATTTTGCTCTCGGGGTCCCCCTACAGTTGGGAAACAGTATTGTCTTCTACGTCTGTTGTAATATCTGTCATGGTTAGGGAATACACGCGATACAACGACTCCATACACTAGGGAATACACGCGATACCGTGACTGCATAAGACTACAGAAAGAATACAAACAACCCCATTTCCATTTCCGGCGGCGGAGTAATACCGTACGTCACAGAACATACGATACAAGTTAATGGAGTTTTACAAAAACTACGATAAAACCTGTTGGAAAGCATCTTTTGCAGCGATTTTTGTGTGAGCATATCAGTGAACATCCCAGACCACTCGGTGAGTTTCACGTCTTTGTAAACTAAAGTTTTATGCGTTTTATGAATGATTGTTCCTGTGCACCTATGCTACCATTGTAGAGGTGGGGGGTTGCAACCACAGAAACTGAAAATTTTCTGGACAGCAGCATCTTTCTAAAAAACAATCTTAACCATTCTATTTCATCAGAAACGATCTTAAAACAGGGCTTTAACTGTAAAATACCAAACTTGTCCTTTAAGCTCGATTCTTAAAAACTCAAACTTATATTTGACTTTTTCAACTTAGTCAACACATGTCGTACCATTTATTCCTGATTATTTCACTTACTGTACCTTATCCACAGTGCTTTGTGGGTTGAATGGTTCATATTAAACACCTCTGTATTTTTTCAGATGTTCAAACACCGTTTTCCTTTGAGCCAAACGATTGTTGTTATTTTTGAGCTTGCTGGTTTGGTTTCGAGCTCTTTATTACAGAATCGTTTGGAGAAAATGAATGAGGAAAGAATTCGTCCCAAACTAAAGCCACTGAAAAAGTGGGTGGGCACCGTTACGCTCCATGTAAACATCAGAGTAGTGTGCTAATGAGAGGGAGAGAGCCGGAGAGCGAGAGAGAGAGAGAGTCTTGAAGCTTCTGTGAATCTGCCCCGTGTTCCAGGAAACTACAGCAGTGCACATAAACACTCAGCATGCCTGCAACGGCTCTGTGATGTCACCAGCTGAGAGGAAGGGCGGGAGAGAGAGAGAGAGAGAGAGGGGAGGGGCAAGGGTGACGGAGTGAGATACAGACACAGCCGGAGGGAAGAGAGTCAGTGAGAGTGAGACGGGGAATGTGAAAGACCGAGAGAGAGTCACACTCAGCGCTGTTAGAGGCATCGAGCGCATCGTAACCCCTCCGGCTCACTGTCTGTCGTCTCCCTGCTCTGGACTTGAGGGGCTGATGGGTAAGTGCCATTTCTGTACAGTGTGTTCCATGTGAGGGAGGTTGAGTGGGTGGACGGACTGGTGTGTGAAGACTATGGCTTTATTGCATGGTGCTGAGATACGCTAACACTCTTGTGTGGGTGTGTGTACACGCGCGCTGCATCCTTGGAACGCTCTATGTTGAGTGGTGAGTGATGAGAGCTTGTCAATGCACTTTATTTTTGTCACTGTTTTGTTCCGAGTATGTGTGTGTGTGTGAGAGAGAGAGATGTGTTCCGCTTGGCTGTGCTTGTGGCGCAGGGTCTCTGTCCTGGACAATCTGTCTGGTGAGGATGGAAAGTAGGGCTGGGCGGCGTGATATTGGATGTGTCAGGCGGTAGAGATCCCGCTGTACCGTTTATACCGTCTACTCAGCGGGCAGGACTGCGTTACGTTGTTTACACCTGAGAGCAGTACAGAAACATGGATTAATGCAAATTCAAAGCGGGACGTGTCCCGAACGAGTCAAGACAAGGAACTTGTTATTACGAGGTGTTTGGCTCTGCAAAGTGCAGTTTTGTTGTTTACGGTTGCCAAGTGACATCGCAACTTGCCGCATTCATATAGAATTCAACTGATGAGGTCACACGTGCACGTTTATTGGTTATTTTACAATGGCTTCGAAAAATGGTTCATCCAATCAGAATTAACAGCCCAAACTAGCTATGTTTTATGTTGTTAATTGAATTTAATACATATAACGTGGTTGTTGGTGAGCTTATTTTCATGAGTATTTAATTTGTAAGTATTTAATTCACTGGATTATCCAATAGGCATGACCACATGCTTTATCTCTCTTGTTGTTGTTAACTAATACTATAAAAAACCGTTCATTGATATTTGAAAAATGAAGCTGAAATTAAAATAAAAAATAAGTATTCGATGGAAAACTTGGTATATAATGGAAATAAACGGAATGAATTAAAGTACTGCTACAACTTAAAAAAAAACGTTACAAATTAAAGCTATTTAGAAAGTACTATAAAAATGGCAAAAGCACAAAACAAAATTACTAAAACTTGACCTAAAAAAAGGTATGCACCTCTTGATGGAAATAAATGTTGTGATGTTATTTCCATCAGGAGGTACATTTTTGGTGAAGACCTTGTATTGACAATGCAAGAGTCCAGCACTCTGTAAAGTCTCCTCCAGCACATCCCAAAGACTTTCAATGAGTAAGGTCTGGATTCAGAGGAGCTGATTCAAGTATGAAAATGATTCTTCATTCTCCTTTCCAACCATTCTTTCACTCTTTGACCCTGATGAATCTTGACTGGAATATGGCCATGATGTGTCTTCCTACATGGATGTTTAAGAAATGAAAAGCTCAGTCCATCAATTAGGGTTAGAAGAACTGTTGTTATGATAGAAACATAATAATCACTGCAATTATGAACCAATCATAGACTTTTAAGCATTTGCCTAGTGACTTATATATAGTGTAGGGAGTTTCAGAGATGATTTTGGTGTTTCAGTATCTTTGTGTCATTGAAGAGGGGTAGTCATGAATGTGTTGGCCAGTACAGTATGTGCACAGCCCCTCACACACACACACTCTCTCTCTCTCTCTCTCTCTCTCTCTCTCTCTCGCTCTCGCTCTCGCTCTCGTTCTCTCTTAGTCATCCAGGAGCCTGCAGTGTCCTACCTCAGTGCCATTCACATTTGAATGGTCATTGCTCACCCCTCCTCTCCCTATTAAAAGCACATGTGACAATTGGCCGATGGCTTCACAGAGCAGCCCAGCACACAGCACCGTTTCATTCACCTTCATGTCAGTCTCTTTTTACTTCCAGTTTTCTCAAGTTTTAAAGAGGGAAAGTTTTCATTCAAACCATCTGTTGAGAGGTCTTTACCATCCGATTAGTCTCACATAGACAAACGTCTGATTATCGCCATGAGGTATAGCATCGGTTTGCTGTTTATTCAGCCCAAGAACTGCCCAGTTATTCAGGAAGATACTATCTAATAATCAACATGCAATCAATAACATTCTTTGTTCTGTTTTATGTGTCACTTAAGGGCAGGCTTATTTGTATTTTGTGATCTGATTAGTATTTGAATCACCAATTTAACTGTGTCAAAAAAAAAAAATATATATATATATATATATATATATATATATATATATATATAGTATGTATTCAAATGTTTTAACACAATATTGACTGGTACTTTTTTATATAATGGTGCAGATTTTCACTGTATCTTACTTCTTGCCTTAAACACCGTGGAACTGTAATTGGCTGCAGTGTTTGTTAGATTGAAATGATTTCAGATCAATCAATTTCAGAATGAATATCAAGATAATGAATATCAACAAAGCATTGAGCAATGTTAAAATGAGTATAGTTTTACCTACAACGGTCTGATCTGAGCAGGACATTCATAATATCATAGATTTGAAGCACAAGTTAATCCTAATCCGGTCATGCTGAGTCAAACTGCTACTCTGCTAGGGGACCTGAGGATATAAATAGCTCCAGCTGCTGGTTGCTCCCTCCATTGGAGGGAAATGCCTGGAGGTGGAGACTGGATGAGGGCGAGAGGCCTTGTCTCACAGTGAGAGAGAGAGAGAGATCTGTTACAAACTCGTGTCTGTATTTCTTATGAAGGGCTCTTTATTTTCCTGATATAGCAGATCGTTTTTGTCATCTCCCAACAACCTAATCAGAACTTTAGGTATCAGATGTTTTGATCATTTTCTTTAATCTTTTGATTATATTTAACATATTTTGATCGCTCTAAAATTACATAAAAGGTTGTTTTTTTAAATCATCAGAACATTTTTGACCAAATAGCCAAATGCAAGAAGGCTTAAACTATTATTTAAGTACACCAACACAATAATAAATGGATAAATATATAATTAATATGAAATATAAGTTTCAACAAATTTATTGGTGCACTGTTTTGAATCAATTTATTATAAATAACTGTAGAAATGTAAGCTAAATGTAATGTGAGATGTTAGAAAATAGAAATGTAAGAAATGTAACGTACAAACTGTTTTTGTTAAGGTGTGCATCAGAAACGTTATTAAAAAAATCTGCTGTAATGAAAGGATTGTAAAAAATCTTGAGTACATTTTAAATAATATATTGTGATATCACCCGGCCCTAGTATGAAAATAGTTCCTGATTTAATTATAGTTTGAATCTAATTTAACTCTTTTCCCGACAGCATTTTCTTTTGTTTGTTTGTTTGTTTGTTTTTGAAATTTTCACAATTTCATGGCCTCTTGAATATTTTGTTGTATGAATATATGAACATGTAATATGTCAAAAGAAAGAACAGAACCTCTGCTTTTAAAGGGAAATTTTGAATCTCCACTTAAATGTGGGTAAATTAACGTTTTGAACATAAAGCTGATAAAATGGTATCTACCCCCTCCCCCTTCTTTTAACACTTGTTTCTGCTCCTTTTTGCCTGTGTTTTGATGCGTATATCCACTACTCTTTCAGAAGATGCCTAATAGCGCCCCCCCCTACCTCATAACAGTGAAGACACAGAAAACCAGAAAATTCCGTCAATATCTGAGAAGCGTTGTCCCCTTGACCTGCTCTTAATGAGGGTGACTGAAGGGTCAGGACTCATTTGGGTGATATAGTATAATGGCATGTGTTAGCATGTTTGGGCTGAGAGAATGGACACTGTGGTTCATTAACGGGGATAACTGCCGCTACATTATCCTCTGTTTACTGTAAACAGTCATTTCTGATGAGCATTTTGAGCACCCGCTCTCAGAAATAAGCACGCCACGAAGGATTGCGTGTCTATATCCACTTTCTTTGTTTGTTTTGGCTCGCTGATGGCCGGATTGGTGATGCCATCGTTGCGGCGAGATTGGACGGACACTCCTCAACGATAGCGGCCGGTTCTTCATGCACATCTCTTTATGCTGTGATTATAGTGCACTCCCGGCATGAGAGGCTGTAATTGTGCATTCATCGCAAGCCTCTGAGTAAAGCGTGGGTGCCAGTGACCAGTGATTTTCGCTGTACTTGAATTAATGGAATAAATTTCAAGGCTTCCAGTGAAGTGCAATTTTACTGCCTCATCCGTCCAGGTGGACAAGTTAGCAGGGCATTTAGATAGTGCTCAGAAACATTTAGGGTTTATTTTTTGTTGTTGTCATCTTCCAGTAGTTGACTGGATGAGGAGATAATTGTCCTGTAGATTATAGCATGAGCCGGGGGGGAGATAAGAGCATCGATCGATTTCGGTAGTGCTGTAGACTGTTCTAGTCTTATGAAGAATAAACATGTTGCAGCGAAGCTTAATGGGAGCTGTATCCTGTTGGTTGAATTATGATTTTATACACGCACACACTTGCAGTTCACTTTCTCTCCGCTGTTCAAGGCCAGATGCGTGGTTGGTGCCAAGTGCGGACGGCTGAGTGTGTTGGCCTTTTACTTAAGGGGCTGTTTAGACTAAAAGAGACTTTTTAAGAACGCCCCTCTTGCTGCCGGCGTTTGGCTTTTAGCCTGCGCAGCCAAGCTGATGTTCAGTGGCCGAGTCGTTAGAGCCACCCGGCTGGTAAACACACACGGCGATACCACGGCAACCCCACTGATGTCATCACGACCTCATAAGCGACTTCATGTCTCGCTTATTTAAAGACTGGAGGGTGGAGTGGGGACGGAAAACCGAAAGACCCCATCGCTCTCCCTCTTTCTTTCTCTCTCTGTCTCGATGAATGAAATGCCAAATAAATGTCCCAAATGATCAAATGAAATGAAAAATGTCCCAAAGATCAAATTAAATAAATAAATTACAATTTTTATAGATTGGGCTTTGGGAAGGTTGGACAATTAAGTCAATGAATGAGTTTATTGGCAGCTCACGTAAACTACCGGTATTATCATCTGTTCTTTTTGGAGATATGTTGAAACTGTAACCGTTGAATCACTCGCTGTCTTTCACACACAGTTTTACATATTTAGATATAAAGAGCAATGTAGTGCAACGTTATTACGTTACTCAACGAGACTGCCTATACAGCGACAGCATTTCTCCATCTTTTCGTCTGGAGTTGAACCGAATATTCTGGTTCGAGAATGGACAAAGGCAGAAAACCTCCACCGGAGATATGTTTGTGGAAAAGGGGTATCAGAGATGTAGTGTAGCTAACAATAACTGCTGCTCTCTAAGCATATAGAGTGGTGCAGTGATGGCGTATTTTTGTAGGCCAACCTGGAAGTTAGCATCACGTTGGTTCCCTCGACAAAAACCTAATTGAGTTTCCATAGGCTCAGAAAAAAAAAGTTTATGAAGCACACTGGGCTTATCTGTTCAGCGTGATGAAGTTAGTCCTATTTATTAACTTGTTAGCAACCGCCTTTTTCAAGACGTGTAACAGCTTTAAATAATCATTAGAGGGGTACAGGCCTACGTCACATTTCTTGTTTCTGGAATGCGGAGTAGGGATACAGAACCTCCGGTCAACAGTATTTCTCGATAAGGATTTAAATTATCAGCCCTATTGTCTAAACCATCTGAGGTAGACTGACCACGAGCTATGAGGTTGTGAAATGAAGGTTTTTGCTCCTGTTGAAGCTTTAAGTTTGTATGAAATGAACTCAACCTTGTTTAACCCTAAAACCGTATTCTGGACAAATGTGGGCAAAATAGTTTTGATTTATTTTTAAAAAACACTTCCCTTGATCTGAGCAGTACAAGACTTGAACACACAATTTTTTTGACTCAATTCTACAATGTTCAGTGGGTGAAAAAAATGGGTCAAAAATGGGCACCCATAGAAATGAATGAGAAAAACTGTCATTTAGACTAACACAACGGGAGAGGGCATGTTGCATCCCCAGTACTGAGGAAGTAGGCTGAGGCTCCATTTCACAGAAAAACTGTCCGGTTCTTGGGGGGATTTTCTTTTAAAAAAAAAAGATCCATGATGCTGTAACTAAAGTGACCTAAATTTACGTTTATTTTTACGTTTCTGGCAGTCTGAGGTGTTGTTGCTATAACGCGTTGCTATGGATTGTGTTACTTCCGTCAAGTTTCGTGTCTTGCGAGATGGATTTTTATGCTTAATTTTATATATTTATCTAAAATGAATTTACAATTTTATTAATACGTTCATATGTTTAAAAAGAAGAATGTAAATATGTAAATTTAAATATATTTATATATGAAATGTCAGTTGTTTATTTATTTATTTATTTTTTTTAGCCTACGTAATTTTTTGGCGGCACCCCAGACACAGTCAGGGGGCACCCCAGTGTGCCGCGGCACCCACTTTGAGAAAGGCTGATTTAGAGCATTCTAAAATAAGCCAAAATAAGACACCAGGTGACTGCAAAGTCACTTCATCTTTAGGTTTTAGCTCTAAGAACTTATTGGAGAGATATTTTAATGTAGGTAAAAAAACAACAACATAAAAATAAGGATAATTTACATAGAAAATATGGTACTTTTTGAAGTAAATAAATTAAAAATACCCCCCCCCCCCAAAAAAAAAAAAACCCACCATACGAGGATAGACAACTTTATCGAAGACAGTGATATAACATTTATGATGAATACAAATTAGGATCACACCTGAGTGCTCTGTGCCCACATTTGTCCACAATTACAGGATTTCGAGGGCTACAGAAAAACATGTTTAATCCGCGATCTTATGAAAAAACTACACTACCCACAATCCTAAGCGTAGTAGCAACATCTGCTGATTGGCCCAAATCGCTGTTTCCATAGAAACGTTTACCTTACTGGCGAACGGCTAGAGCTACCCACGGTTGTTGTTGTAGTGTACCGGGTTGCTCTGCATCAGGACGTAGACAACCACACCTCAGCTTTCACACTTTCCCACTTGAGAGTTTTCATTTACCATCCGAACCACATCGCCATATGTGACTTCAGGCAGGTTGCGGAGAGATTTGGTCCAGCGGTATCTATCGGACTCCACCACTGTAAAAAGCGACCCGGAAGAGCTGTATCCCTACTAAAAGACGTATTACTTGTGTGTTTAATGTCATATAGCAAAACATGAAAATAGGCTTTATGCACAACTTACTTCCGCATTCTGAAAAACAGGTCGCATCGCTTCCGGTCCAGGTCTTTTGTATGTGCTTCATGACATTTTTTGCGGTTTTACTCAAGATAACTTAAAAGGAGCGAGCAAAGATTAGCATAACCAATATCCCTCACATGTGCAGATTGATATTTAAACGTTTTATATTTTTCTTCTTCACAGCAACGTTTAGATATTTAAATGGAATAAAACGGCAATAACAAAGTGAACTAGTTAGGTTAGCTGATTACCTTAAAAATCCATAGATATCGTAGTCAGTTCTTACGGCCGTTAACACTTTCTCTGACAAGCGGATGCGATGAGACCCGTTTTCCGGTTTGGTCACGTGACGCACGGCATAAAGCCTATTGGATTGACTTCGGGGCGATGGATCGGGAAGTGCTAAAATGCTAACTAAAATGTTTTATAGGTTTTGGCCTATTCAAATATGTCATCCCTGCAGCATGCTGGAGTCTAATGGCTCCAAGCATGTGAAATTGACATTACATGTCATGCACTGTATGAGTGGACATTCACTCACATGATTTCATTGATCAGCTTTGGTGCAATAGTAACCTGCCAACACACAGATATATTGATGAGCACTCCTGTGCTGTTCCTGCGAAGGCCCAGGGGAACTGAAAAACAAGTGACTCATGCCATTTGTAGTCAATGTTTATGGACAAAGACAGCTTACCATGGGCTATTTATAGTGGCTTCTGTTTGCATTTGGAATGAGTAAATTCTTCATTATTAGTATTCGTCTTTTTCTGACCTTGTTTACATGCACGTGTGTTCTATTTCCAATTATGTATGTCATATAAACCAGGTTACCATAATGCAATTAAGATATTTCAGTTTCTAGAATTCAATTGGAACTGTGTCACGTAAGCAATTTATTTAGCATTTTTCTGTTCATTTATATATGTGCATTTTCAAATAAATAGTGTACTGTATTAGCCAGCGTTTTTTCTGTCCTCATTCTGAATTTAGTCACTCCAGATTTTACAGCGTGCTCTGGACACTGGTCTGTGATCGTCAGTGTGGCCTGACTCTCCATGGTACAGAACAAACACCCCTCTATTCGGCCTGCGGTAACCGGGGCTCCTCTGACGTAATCAGCACGCAGTTCTGATGTTTCCCTAACACCTCATTATCCCCGGCATCCCAGCCGAGGGTCAGGGGTTCAGACAGGGACACTGTTCTGCAGGAGGCGGCATTGGGCCAAGGGCCGGAGCCGTACTGGGCTTCTCAGGAAAGGCCTGTGTGTGCTGTTTCGGGGAAAAGAATGGAAATTTATGAGATTTGAGTTACTCAAACGTTGTTGATATCAAAAAGTTTTGGTTTAGTGTTGGACGTAGTTCTCACAAGATGCGTTATTTTGTCCCGAATCAAACTGAATTGAATATAATGTAGGTGTCTTTAATGCGAAGTACTTCTATACTTGCAAGTACTATATTACATAAGTAAATGCATATGTAGAGAATCAGTATATTAGATCTGTGCATTTTCTCTTAAAGTGACAGCAGCCTAATATTCTCCCTGCTGTCTTGTGTTTTTAATGTTAATCAAACAAAGGACTAAAAATCACAATGTTCTTGACTGAATGATTTTAGTAACTTTAATAACAGTTAATACATTTTAACAGGTTAATACAGTGTATATATGTATATACACACATATATATATATATATATATATATTAATGGGAACATTTTAATGGTATTGGTACCGACTAAAGATCATTTTTATTTTATAACTTTATATATATATATATATACACATATATACAACATATTTTTAGGTTTAATCTTTTATGTTGTATATTTTTTTTTTTTTTTTTGTAGTTTTATTATTTTTGATGGCATTGCTGAGCATCCCACCATGAGCGTTGTTGTTTTGTAGAAGCTGCCAAGTTCAAAAACAAGTTCAAGACCCCTGCATTCTACTCTGTATGGCTCTTTTTGGACTTTTTTTTTTTTTAATTTCTGCTGCTTTCTATCCCCGTGTGTGTGTGTGTGTGTGTGTGTGTGTGAGCCCATAAGCTCTCTTGTTTTAGTGAGCATTGTAGATGTGGATGCTATTGTTTTAGGCGGTACTGTTGGTGTAGTAGAGATGCCTGAACTTATTCTCAGTAGAGTTGCACCTGCACCCATTTCCTGACTTAAATGTGATGGATAGCAGTGCAGAGCGCTCCCTGTCCCAGTATGCATCACTCCTCACAAGGTACATGGTGTAATAGTTGACCGCCGCATTCATGGCCTTGGTGAATCAATCTCCATCAGTTAATGCTGTAGAGCGGTGAGAGAGCGTGTGGGTGTGTATCCGCGTGTATGTTCAGCCAGTGCTGTGCGTGTCAGCAAATCCCTTTTTTCTGAACTAGTGGTGCATGGGTGATTATTTCTCTTTACCCTTATATTGCATCATTCTAATTGGGTAGAAATGCATATCCCCTCTGTTCCCAGTGTGCCTCCTGAGTCCTGACTGTAACATACAGTGCCCTGGCTGTTAATAATGTCCGTACAGTCTCCTTAAGTGTAAGCGTCAATCCTCAGAGAGTGCCGCAAAGACTGGGATTACCCCGGCCTGTCGGCAAACTCCTAATGCAAATGTTACCTAATCCTCTCTGTACGAAATAATTACACTTGTAAACAAACTGTAGCGCTGCATCTGGGGTTTACTCGCAGGGAAGGCTCATCCAACCTCAGCACTCTTTCTGGTGAGATTCAGGTGTGATTAACAGTTCTCAATTCAGTTGTGTGCCATTCAGATTTTTTAAATCCCTGGATTGGACTGAATTTGAATGCAAGGAAATAAAATGAACTGAAATTCAAAGATATTCAAATAATTTTTTTTATAGGTAGAAAAGACAACTTCTATGTTCAATGTAGGCTTGAAAAGTTTTAAAGTTTAAAAAGACTTGACGTTTCAAGGTTTGTATGATGGATGGATGGATGGATGGACCAACTGATGGATGGATGGATGGATGAACCCACAGATAGAAAGATGGATGGATGGATGGATGGATGGACCCACAGATAGAAAGATGGATGAATGGATGGATGGGCCAACAGATTGATAGATGGATGGAGGGATGGATGGATGGACCAACAGATAGATAGATGGATGGATGGATGGATGGATGAATGGACCAAAAGATAGATAGACCGATGGATGGATGGACCAACAGCTGGATGGATGGATGGACCAACAGATAGACAGATGGATGAATGGATGGATGGACCAACAGATAGATAGATGGATGGATGGATGGACCAACAGATAGATAGACCGATGGATGGATGGATGGACCAACAGATACATAGACCGATGGATGGATGGATGGTCCAACAGATAGATAGACAGATGGATGGATGGATGGACCAACAGATAGATATATGGATGGATGGACCAAAAGATAGATAGATGGATGGGTGGATGTACCAACAGTTAGATAGACCGATGGATGGATGGACCAACAGCTGGATGGATGGATGGACCAACAGATATACAGATGGATGAATGGATGGATGGACCAACAGATAGATAGATGGATGGATGGATGGTCCAACAGATAGATAGACCGATGGATGGATGGATGGATGGACCAACAGATAGATATATGGATGGATGGATGGACCAAAAGATAGATAGATGGATGGGTGGATGTACCAACAGATAGATAGACCGATGGATGGATGGATGGATGGACCAACAGATAGATAGACCGATGGATGGATGGATGGATGGACCAACAGATAGATAGACCGATGGATGGATGGACCAACAGATACAGTAGATAGACAGATGGATGGATGGATGGACCAACAGATAGATAGACCGATGGATGGATGGACCAATGGATGGACGGATGAATGGATGTACCAACAGATAGATAGACCAATGGATGGATGGACCAACAGATACGATGGATGGATGGATGGACCAACAGATAGATAGACCGATGGGTGGATGGATGTATGGCTAGAAACTGTAGATAGATTCAATATATTCCTCTTTCTTGATAATCCAATTCAGCTTCCTGTGAGTTTTGGCCATTGCAACTCAAATTCATTCTCATAAATTGAATGGAGCTACATAATGTGGGTTTTAGCCAATGTTTTTTTCATCTGAGCTTTCTTCTAAACTCTTCTATTTTTAGCAGACCAAAATTAGTCTGTTTTGAATAAAAGACAATAAAACAGTGTTTATTAATTCAATTAGAATTTCTGTTTTCTAGTGCACTTTTGTTTTCTTGGGCATTTTAATTACTGATAATAGTTGTTTGTGTTTTTGTTTGGCCACTGGGCTTTGTTTGTACTGGGCGGAGAATGCAAATATGTCTCCTGATGGCATAGGCACAGATAAACAACGCTCTTATCGCCATTTATTTATGCAAAGTAAACGTGGAGGAAGTAGTTCGCTAGTTGACGGCTTCCTGTCCAGCTTAGCGTGGGCTGCCAAAGAGCATAGTGTCAGTTCCAAGGGGTAGGGCATCAACAGCCCCTTTGTGACCAAGGATTTGCGTCATAAATATGATTTTTTTTTTAATAAAAGATTTAGTCAGGGCAGTTTTTATTCCATGACATCAAATAGCCTTTGACGCTGGACTTAGTGTGGCCTCAGGGCTTCCGCTGAGGGCTTTTGTTTCGCCTGCTAAGGGGTCAGAGGAGCACCCTTGAACTTGTGGCATTTGAGGCATCATGACGTCACATGAGTGGAGCTGACACCTAAAGCATGAATGTGGCCACTGTTCCCCCTAAAACCTATTCAATGCAAAAATGAAGAGGTCCCATGCCAGCAGTATGGATGTAATATGCTATCAGAGGCTATTTAATGCAGACCACTTGCTTTGTTCACCTTAGCCTAGTTCTAGCCTGCCAAAAGAGACTGTTTTATATAATATAACTGAAAAGCAGTCCTAATAATGGTAAAAGTTCTAGTTTATGGTGATGTGTTGATGATATTCAGGGATTCCTAGACTTGCAGTAATGCTCGGATAAGCTACATTTGCATCCGTTCTCTGTTTATTCTAATTACACAATGTTAAAAAGGAACAAACATAAAATGTATTTTAATGATGTCCTATTTATTCTTGTGTTGGATTTCATTGCTCATTTAACCCATAAACCTTTTGGGCCTCGCGTACACTCTCGGTCGTAAAGCCACTTAACTTATCAACACAAGCATCCTCACTGCGGAATGTAATTGCTCAGTTCCTCAGTTTTCTTCAGATTTATCTGTTATGAGAGAGGGATGATTGAAGAAGATGCCGCTTCCTGATTCCCGTGACGCTGTTCATGTTCGCCAGTAGTGAAGATCTAACCAAGATCTGTTTAGGAACATGATGTTTCTTTGCACTGTTTATTCTGATGTCTGCACTCTGTCCGCACATTTTTAGGGATATTTAAGATACTCTTTGATTGGACAATTTCTTCTTACTATCATTGTTTTCTGGTTCTTGCAGGATTTGAGATAGCTTAGTGATCACCTGATCTCCCAGATAGCAAACTGACATTGAATCAACGTGGAAACGACGTCTCTCATGACATTGAAACAACGTTGATTTGCTCATCGAATTAACGTTGAACCAACGTCAGACGCGGCATTCTTCAAAGCTAAATGAAATCGAAAATTGGTTTGCTTTCATAACGTTGAAACAACGCGTTGATTTCAAGTTGATTTTCCGTTAGTTTTGAAAGAATGACGCATCTGACGTTGGTTCAACGTTAATTCGATGAGCAAAACAATGTCAGATCAACGTTGTTTCGATGTCATATTTCCACGTTGATTCAATGTCAGTCTGCTATCTGGGCTGGCACTTGCACGTGCAACACATTATTGTGATATCCTTGATTCTTCTCATCAAAACATTTTTTGTTCTATTATTTTTTGCTTTATTCGTTTTGTCTTTCAATTTCATTATTTGGTTTCACTTTATTTTGATGCTCCCTTTAACACATTCTCTTGACTAAGTAACGTTGCACCTTCATCACCTCGCATTAAAGTGTTGTTAGTAGATTATTAGTTGACTGGTAGGGTTAGAATAAGTTGACATGTAGTTGCAAAGTTATTTATAGTCAGTAGAATGGGAAATCAGACCATCAAAATTAAGTGTTACACCATTATCTTAATCATATATTCGAATGGCGGCGAATTTATTTTACTGTACAGGATTATAGAGGCCATCGCAGTGATCAGAGAAGGGCTCATTCAGCCCATCAGACAATTGTTTAAGCTTGTATGGGTTAGCAAAACGGGTATTTTTAACATGAAATGTCGCATAATGCATCTTTAATGTGTACGTTCTTGAGACATCAATAGGATGATGACTTCTGAAGGCTTGTTTTTGCAGCACCAACAAACTTAAAATGTTGGCTTGCCTGAATTTCCTGTTAGATTTGTTGTTTATCTCATTTATTGTCCATTTTCTCACTTTCCGCAGTTGATGTGAGTGTGGCACTGCCACAGCAAGTGCCACCTTCTGCCATCCCCATGGACCTGCGTGTTGATCACCAGTTCGCCCTGGCGCCGACGGACCCGGCCCAGCGTGAGCATCAGCTTCAGCAGGAGCTTCTGGCCCTCAAGCAGAAACAGCAGATCCAGAGGCAGCTCCTGATCGCAGAGTTTCAGCGGCAGCACGAGCAGCTCTCACGCCAACATGAAGCACAACTGCAGGAGCATGTGAAGGTGAGGCGAGCGCTTCTGACCCGGGGTGGGCGGTAAACAGTGCTGCAGGGCTGAGGTATTTTTGTAGGCCACCCTGGAATTTATCTTCACCCTGGATTTCTCCACAAATGCCAATAGTAATTTTCCATTGGCTTTTGGAAGGGTGCAGAAAATAAGCTCTGCAACCAACAAAAGTTTGAGACTTAAGGCCATTGCACACTGAGCACGAAATATTCGTATGCGTATTTTCGTGTTCGTCAGCTTAAAAATTCGCCACGCATAGAAACCTTGCACACCGAGTCCGTTGCGTATTTCTTAAACCTTTGCGGGAAAAAACGCCAAAATACCAAATGGATTCGTCAAGCAGTGAGGATGATTTTTGCCCTCTCTTATTGAAAAGGGAAGAAAGAGAAAATATTACGTCCATCCAATCCTGAAATTGCGCAGAGAGGAAGGAGAGTTCCTTGTCAAGGAGTTGCGAATTTATCCTGAGCGATTCAAAATTTACCTCAGAATGTCAGTGGGACAGTTTTATACTTTGCTAGCGATTCTGGAGCCACATATTAAAAACAAGACCACCAATTTCCGTGAACCAATCGATTCTGAACGGAGACTGGCAGTGTGTCTGAAATGGACCAGGTATGGACACACACACGGACAAACACACACCCACGCGCGGCCCGTTGGAAGCGCTGGGCAGACAGAACAGCTAGGCTGTTATTGTGTATATATTGTGTATATATTGTGCCCAAATAATACATTAGTTATCGAATAGGCTGCTCAATCACACCTTATTCGATCCTAAATTTCAATCTGATTGAAAGGGGAGGTTTATTAATTTCATAATCCAATATAGAGAAGAGAATATAAACACTTGATCGAATTGAAAACCGCAACTGAAAGCACGGCGCATATGTGCAATGATTTGAGGACGAGCTCCCCTCGGCCCTGAATTGTCAAAAGACCTCTCAAAATGCTGGCTCTGGATTCGAAAAACGCAGAAAATCGAACCCGATCCGATTAATTTTATGACGGACGAAAGTTTCGGAGGCGGTGTGCAAGCGTGACTGACATAACGTGAGGTCGAATTTTTTTTTTTAACGTGCGAAAATTTCGGATGCAAATTTCGGACTTGGTGTGCAATGGCCTTTACGCATTTTATTCAAGATGATCTTCACAAATGAACACCATTTTCAAGCATAATTACAATAGCCAGAAGTAAAAAGTAGGGCTGGGTATTGAGACAAATTTCACAATTCGATTTCGATTCACAAGCTTGCAATTCGATTCGATTTCGATTACGATTCGATTCGTTTCAATATCGATTATTTTTTTTACAATAAATGGCCATTTTTCTCAAGGGAATCAAATCTCTTAAATGCTGTAAACTATGGGAGTCTAGTTGTAGCCAATAGGCTTCATTAGCCTAATATGAAGGTAATAATGAACTGTTTTGTAGCCATACAACCACTTAAATTACACTTTTATTTATTTTATAATAAGAAGATTATATGAAATATAAACATTTAAATGGTGGCTGTCATAAAAACTCGCCAGATTTATTCGAATATGCATTAAATATTGTAGAACATTACGATTATAATGCATATGTAACATGTTGTATATATTTAGCAAAATGGACGCCCAGAAAATGAACGTAATTTGAAAATTGAGACTTTGTTTCATATCAATAGTAACAAAGGACAAAGATTATTGCGATTTTTTTTTTTGGATGCGCGCAGCCGCGATACAATGTCCCATTCATTCAAATGAAACAGGATGACTAATCGATTCTTGAGATTTAAGAATCGATATCGGTTCGTAAAAATGAGAATCGATTAATATCGAGAAATCGATATTTATTACCCAGCCCTAGTAAAAAGCTAAGCTTAGGCTATAAATGAATCACACCACTTAAGGCCTGTTCACACCGGGACGAATTCGCGCGCGTTATTCGTCGACGTTTAACGCCTCGTGACTAAACAATGGGCGCCATTGTTTAGTCACGAGTGTTCACACCGACGCGAAAAACGCCACGCGTAAAAGCGTCATTTTAAAAAAAAACGCTTCGGGTTAGTTTTTTTGGTTTGGCGCGTCGCGTCAAAACCTATCCGACCAACGAGATTGGCGGGTTTGCTCACGTGTCTGGTACTTCTGAAGTTACAGTAAAACACAACTTGGGGGCGCGGGAACACAAAACGGTCTTGCCGAGCACACTACGGCGAAGAAGAGATAAGATACCTATGGGAAAGATGAATGTTGCGCTGCTGGTCTCGGAGCATAAAGAGCTATATGATAATATTTATATTAGTATTTCTGTAATAATAGTATAGTATAGGGTGACTAATAGTCCTGTTTTTTCCCGGGACATGTGTAAAACGGTCTTTTTGTGCTTTATAGAAATCTGAGTTGAGATGAGAACTGCGCATATGTGCGTGTGTCAGTTAGATTTTTGACAAGTGAGGAGAGGAGATAGATAACCTCTGCCGACTCTTTGTATTCTTTCTTTTATTTTATTTTTCTATTGTGACCAGATGTTTGTTTGTGTTTTTTTTCTCTCGCTCGATCCCCATGTATGAGGACGAGTGTAACGTTTGAGTGGTTTTATTAAACGTGGGGAAATACGACAACTCTCGTCTCTCGTGCATCTGTTCATCCGACAACTGCTATGTTTTTATCTCTGGGCAACATCTCCACTTTGCGTTACACATGTCCTGTTTCCACGTCCTGTCCTGACTGTTTTTAAGTGATGAAAATGTCCTGGTTTAAAAAAAAAACTGCTGGGAAAGATCAGTTCTACAGCAAAATATAGATGGGCAAAAAAGGTGGACGAGGAAGAAAAACAAGATAAAGAGGATGAAAACTAAAGATATAAATAGATTTTGTTAGTTCGTTTTTGTAAGTTTGTGAGAGCTATTTTTTGTTACATTTGGAGGCATTTCTTTTAGTTATTTATTATTTATATATTTATTTTTTTAATACAGAAGACATTATTTCCATCATTATTTCATTCGTTTTTTTCTATCTGTCATAATAAAAACATTACATTGAGACATGAATATGATCACCCTAGTATAGTATTCTATTATTATTTCTGTTTTACATTAAGCGCCATCTAATGTCAGGGAATGAATTTGCATGTTCACTCAGCTCATCGTCAGCGAAAAACGCTTGGGTGTGAACACAGAAAACGCGTTGAAAAACGCTGACGAATAATGCGGGTGATATTCGTCCCGGTGTGTACGGGCCTTTAGTCTCAGCCTCAAAACATCTGATTCTGAGGCACACACAATGGGAAACATGTTTCGAAGTCGTCATCCGATTGCTTGAATTTATCAGGATTTCCAGGACACCTGTGTGTCGTGTTCTTTAATGGTCCGCCTAGAAACAAAGCCGCTGTGACGACAATCTCCTTATGGAAGATGAAATCCGTCATGTCTACAACTGTCCTTTTTTTATTCAAAATATTCACACACTTGCTTACCATGTCATCAACTATCTGATATTCCGATTGTCAAAAAAGTGTAAGTGAGTGTGTTTGGTCGTTTAAAACCTTTATAAATGATCTTGATCTATAACGTGAGAAGGGCGCCACCATGTTTATTTGCGCCGCATTTCAGAGAGTCCTGTCAGTCATCATCAGTTTCTCCCGAAATATATGTAAGTAAGTGGCCGGTGAAGTGTGAGAAGAATAACGTAAACTTTATAGTCACTTCCTTCCACTATGTTTGTCTGATATGAATAACACACGACGGCAAATAATATTTGAATAGATTGTTATTGCTGCTTCCACAGACATCCGTGTGTATTTTACAAACTCCAAATGTATTGTTTGACTAGTGCTTATGTGTATTTCAATGTCTGAAACCTAAAATAAACATTATGAGGTTGAAAACACTGCATTGTTTTGATATATGACAGCGCTGAGCTCGTCCGTCTCTGACTCGGTGCCAATCAACGCGCAAATCTGGAAGTGATGTCGCTGAACATTACACATCCCATATTGCTCAAAAGGTTAAACATTTCATTTGTAACCATAAATACAAAAATGAAACTGATTGGGCACAAATCAGATCTGATTTTTTTTTTGCCCCCTCGTGGCGCCGGGCCTAGATAAAATAACCGCACATCATGGGTTTGGAATGACATGAGGAGCAAATAATGACAGAATTTTCAACTTTTCCTTTAAGAAGCTCACGATGCTGCGGTTCTCGTCTCCGGTCCTCCCTTCCTTTAGGGCATACCACTCTTCTGTCTTCGATTTTTCCATTTCTTTCTGCGGAATGGAGCTTGGTTGGATATTGAATATTTGATACACTCGGTAAATGTCTGCATCATTCGGGTCTGTGGTTCTCTGAGGCAGCGCGGCTGTCATCGGCCTTCAGACTGAGCGTTCATTGTGAGTCCGGCGACTGCAGCGGAGAATGAGGACGGCCAACGGGTGACTGCAATCGCTATGGGAACTCTGTCCTTGGGAAACACCGGGAGCCTGTGAGCTCAGCAGACCTCCGGCTTTGCCGTGTTGCCACAGAGAGGTTTCTGGCCAATGGGAGCGAGGCAGCCCTGAGTGTGCTATAAATAGCCTCGCAGGCTGCGGGCAGTGTCAGAGCTAATCTCACTGCTAAATGGACAAAATGTAACGTAGGGGTTTGATGGATGCCGTGCTTTTGCCGTGACACCTTGCTGATGATAGGGAGAAGAGAACTGATTGGATTTTTCAGCAGATTCTCACTTGGCTGCAAACTGCAGAAATGCTGAAAGAGATTTCCTGTGCAGTCAAAGAGTTAATTATGAAACACATTCTCATTATTTAGTCATTATTGTTGCATGGTCTAGTCCCGCTTGAGGCTGTTAGCTGATTCTGTTTTAGAAAAGCATTAAGACACATGGACATTCTTGTTTCATATGTAAAATCAATGGCTTCTTCTCTCTTGCGCCACAACTACCAACAGTTCCCATTCATTTATTCATTCATAAATTTTTCTGCAGATTATTTGAATTAAACACATTTATGAGAGAGAGAGAGAGAGAGAGAGAGAGAGAGAGATGAAAACATTATTTCTTTATACCTTTATTATAGACTGTATTTGTAATATTTATCAATTCAATAAAATTAATTAAATCAATTTATATACTCATTATTATTTATTGTTACATATGTAACAGTAAAATTTAAGATAATAAAGTAAATGGGTGCATAAAATTATTTTAAGGTTTTATTTTTCCATAACTGGTGAAATATGTGTGTTATAAATAAGCTTGTGTTTATAAAATATGTGTGTGTGTGTGTGTGTGTATAAATAAATATATGGTTTGTGTGTGTGTGTGTGTGTGTGTGTATGTGTGTATATATATATATATATATATATATACACACATACACACACACACACCATATATATATATATATTTTTTTTTTTTTTTGGTGTGTGTATATACTGATTACAATTGTCTAGGCCGATTCCGATTTTCATTGAGTTTGACCTGACGATACCAATTTTAGCCGATTATAATTTTATTTTTTAAGCACTTCACTGAGATTTTAAATAACACAAATATTTATTTTATATATATATATATATATATATATATACACACTTTTTTAACACCATATACTTTCTCAAACTCTATTATAAAAGTTTAAATACATTTTCTTTTCTAACATAGCCTACTCCAGTTCTTGTTAAAACGCACGACTTAAAAATCCTATTTTTTTTTTTTCATTAATAGTGTGCTTTCACTTTAATTGAGCATGAGCAGCGCAGCAAAAATAGACACGCCGCAGAAACCGCTGCTCCTGCTCCCGCTCCCGGTGTGAATGCACTCATTGATTAAGTAAGGGGTGAAATGGCCGTAATTCACGAGGTTTCCTACATGTGCGTTCCGTGTGCACATTTTATACTGATTTTGCGCGACGTTTATCATGCGGCGCCCGAGTGCATTTGACCAGCATAAAATCGGCATATGTTAGACTGACCGGCCACCGATCATGGCCGATCACGTGAAAATCATCCGGTTCTGGTCAATCGGTGCATCTCTAATATATATATATATATATATATACACACACACACACACACACACACACACACACACACACACACACACACACACACATATAAATATATATATATTTATATATATACACACACACACACACACACACACACACACACATACTGGTATATATGGTTTACGAGGACATCATGTAACCACTGTGGTTTAGAGGGACACCCATTACCTAACAGTTTACAAATGAAACAGTCATGCTAATCAATGTTAAATGGTCTCTTTAAGATACATCTCACTTAAAAATGTTGTTCTAACAATAAAATCATGGAAAATAGCACACCTGATTTTACAAGGTTTACGAGGACACCATGTAACCACTGTGGTTTAGAGGGACACACATTTCCTAACAGTTTACTAATTAAACAGACATACTAAACAATGTTAAATGATCTCTTTAACATACATCTCACTTAAAAGTATTGCACTAACCATGTAATCATGGAACATAACACCTGGTCAAATTAATCATGGTTTGTTAGGACATCCAGATTTATAAGTAGATTTCTTTTCTTTTATTTTTGTAAAACATATATACACATTAAGCAAAGAGGTCACATTATCTTTAGGAAGAGTAGGTTTTATTTTAGCCTACTCTGCATTTTCACAGCTAGCTCATTTTGGCATGATTCAGAACTCAGTATGATGTCTCCATTAGTTCAGTTTATTCAGTTTATTTTTATATGAACATGCCAGTCACACTCGGACACATACAGATCTGAAAACGCTGTTAAAAATGTGATTGGTACTTCACCATAGAGAGGATATATGCTGATTCTGACAAAGCAATGAGTTGTCATTAAAACACTGAAAGCAGAGAATTTTGACTGTACTCTAATTAAAGCAGCGCTCAGTAAGACTGGAAACTTCTTTGCTGTTTTCTCGCAGGTTTCTCTCTCGAGCTCCCCCTACAGTTTCGGAGTATATATACATGAGAAAACTGTCGTAAACTCGTTGTCAACTCCCCCTCCCATCTCGTTCAGTTAGGCCATGTGAATTTGTTTTCAGAGAAGCCGGCGAACAAACGGATTTTGTCCCCACCACTTTTGAAACATCTCGCGGCACAGATGTACCAATGCAAATAAAACATCTCCAGTTAACAGCATTCGTTTCATTTGTTTGTTAAATAACAGGCGATCTAGCACTGAAATGTGTTGTCTTCTCTCGGAAACGCGCTTCAATCCGTTGCGGAGATTCTTTCCGGTGAAATCACAAATCAAAATGCACACAAACGTGTCCCTTTTTCTCATGGTTTCTAATTCCTCTCTCGTATATTTTCCCCCACTCATCAAAACATATAAAACCACTGATAAACATTATATCAATTCAACCACTGATAAACATTATTGGTTTTGATGAGGGGGAAATAAAAACTATTCGAGTGCGGAACCTCTGGCCGGACCATCACTGTATTGTGCTCATTTTTATTTATGTGCATCAGGAAGCTATGGACATCGTCGTTCAAAATATTACCTACTCGAAAGAGAAAAAAGAATGAATGCGTTACCCAGCACTTTTGAAAATGCCCTTCCGAATGCGTCTCTGTCCCCAGCACATTTCAAACCAAACTGACGCCCGAGCCATGTCCACTGAGGTATGATTCTCAGAACAATATTATTATGTTGAGAGAGTGTATATTTTTATTGTGTTACCAAACGTTATCAGTAACATTATGGTTAAAAATCAATAATACTATAATAAATATTTCCGCTATTTATTTATTTTTAGTTTAGCCTACAGCTATAGCTACTTTGATTATGCATTATCAAAATACATGTTACGTTACATTCATCATTTTTCTGGTGATCCGAGTTGTCTATCGTAACGATTGACCAAAGAAAGTCAAACACGTTTAATTTGTTTATTACAAGTTTGTTTATTTTATTATTGAAGCTTGAGACCGGTGGTACTGGTGGTCTGGGGTGCCTCGGAGTTGATAACACTTGCCAACGCTTGTAGCTAAAAAGGAAAAAGAAAATGTATCAATCTTTTATCAACATATCATTTATAGACAAGGTCAAAATAGCACAGATGGAGTTGCATGTGTGAAGTTGCAATGCAATTTCTCGTTTACTTATAGTTCTGTTTGTGTAAATGTGGGTAAATAAATATAAAAAAGTTGCATTATTAGCTAGCAGCTCTCGTGTCGGTTTATGCATTATCAAGTCAGCAGCACAGTATAACGTTACTAATTCTGAGGCTGACGACAAGCTAAACTAATGCATAATTTGTAGAATTTCATATCGATTTATAGGCGATCTGAGAAACACAAATAAACCCTGATAGAGGAACGGACAAAACACTTACTTACAGAAAACAAGCAAGTTTGTTTGCTAATGAAAATGCTAACATCTAAGTTACAGTATCTAACGTACTAGTAAGCCGGTAACAGACAGCGAGCATAATATAATAATAAAAAAAAAACAGACAATAGCAAACATCCCGACTCCCGAGGTCACAATTACAAGAAATACAAACATTAAACACAGTTTATTATAAAGATACTTACAAGTGCAACAGCAAGAAGGCCAGGTCAGCATCGGTTTTGCAGGCTTCGCTTTCTTTCAGTTCTCTCTATTCTGAAAAAGCCGGTCCGTTTCTCTTCTTTGTTTCTCTGATAAACACTTCCGAGCTGTCTTCTTCTTCTTTTACATCAGCCATCACGAAAACTTGAAGAATTCAATATCTAGCGTTACCTTTTTCTTATAGCTAGCCGGCTCCTGGATGGCCGGGGGCGTGTACGCATGCGTGTGCGCGTATAGTGCCGTAAAGCAATTCGTTACCTCGCGAGACCTGAAATCTCACGATACTTCCTAACACTGAGGCCGGCGAGCCGCCGGCCCAAAGTTGCAAGGGTGGTTTTGCGGCTCACAGGCACCAGGGGGGTGCGAGATGATCACCATTCAACACGAAATCAGTAATATTAACATTACAATGACTCCAAAGCTGTTCAGTTAAGGTAAAAAAAGTTACTTAGTTCTGCTTTAATACATTTTGAATATAAATTTAAATATTTTTTTAACTATAAAATTGTAATATAATTTTTCATTTAAGAATATTACGTATTTAACAGATTTTCTAAAACAGGCCACACAATCTATTTGTATACCCCTAAAAGAGCAACATACTGTTTCTATGAAACCCCCCAGATTACAATAACCTTTTTAGCATTCAAAAAGATGACTTGTATGATAAAGAGTTGAGTTATACTAGTCTGCTCCTACCAGACTCTTGCACTTGTGTTTATATATATATAAAACCCATATGATACCATTGTTCCTTGATTCCCTGCTAATTACAGCTAATACATTATTTTTTCTAAAAAATTGAGGGAACAAAATCTATTTCTCGTGCCACAAGTTGAATGTGTAAACAACCTGTGAGACCATAGCAACCAGAAATGATCAGAAATGTATAAGCCTATTTATTTTTATCTGATACTGTGGGCGATATTTTCAGCGCCCCCAAACCATAAAATTTGACGACGCTGATTGGCGAAATATAAACTTTTTTGCATAGCAACCGGGGAACCATTGGCTTAAATTCCAGCACTGTGGGGCTGAGCGAACTGGCGCCCTGAGAAGACAGCCTATTGGCTATACTACTACACCAACATGATAAAAGTAACGAAAGTAAATGCAAATATCATTCTGGTGAGTTCAAAACACTTTTCAAAGTAAAACCATTATTAGCATATAATTAACACAGATTATTTTTCAAAATGATAAATTATAATATATATTAAAAAAACAGACAGACAGGTCTGAGGGAGGGCGGCGCCGCCCCTGCCCTGTACTGTATATTATCATTGTTTATTTCTAAACCAAATGTCATAGACTTGAAACGAAGCTAAACATATAAACAACTACATAATTATGTTGATATCCTATATTTTTACAATAAAACTTACAACAAACATATATTTTAATATCCAGTTGTTGCGTATACCGAGCTGCATTGAACACATTTGTAAATTACTTTCCTTGAACCCATTGTGCGAGTTCACTTTAATACCACGTGCTTTATATACATGTTGCTGCTGATTGGACTGCAGTTCTGACACACCCACCAAACAAGAGAAAACATATCTCAAACCCCGTTGCACACCGGTGCACACCGTTTCCAGGAAACATGACGTTCAACCCGGAAACCGTAGCAAAACGTTGCGCACCGTTTTGAACTTGAACGTGCCCAAGGTAACAAGATGGAAGGGGCTAGACAATCAACAGGAGAGCATATGGCACATAGACAGTATAAGAAATGGACAGAGCGATCTCATTGGAACTCCATTGAGACGATTGAAGCCCGTTTTTGGCGATTTTTTAGCACTTCCGTCCCTGACGCGCAGACTCAAACAGAGCTTGACTATGTAATGTGACGAGAGCAAACCGTCTGTCTTCTAGTGCTGTGGCATGAGAAACCTGAATCATTCCCTTCCGAAACATGCAGAGGCGGAGAGTGTGAGTAGGAGATGTCCATGAGCGAGGAGAAGGAGACACTTTTGCTAGGTATTCTGATTAATTACTTTGTCATTTTGCCTCCACGTTTCCCCGATTGCCCGCAAGCTTCTCCTCCTGTCCATATTGTATTCTCTCTACTTTGCGACAGAGAGTCGCTTGGTTATGACGCAACCGTTAGCCTACTTTCACTAAAACTGCTTCTACGGGGCCATAACATGAGCTACAAGGTAATTGAGCTATTTATACATTGTCGTGTTTCTTTAGAAATAAATAAAGGACAAATGGAGCCTTCAAACGCCTCAGATGTAAAGTTATTCGCTGTCAAAGTGACGCCAAAATGAATGGGAGTCAATGGGAATGCTAACGCAAGTGAAGTTCTGCTACAAGATGACAGCTCCCGTGAGGCTTCAACTTCCGGTCGATGGATTACCCCCTTGATATGGCACAAGGAAACATAACATGAAAAGCCACGTGCTCACCAAACATAACTAACACAAGCACATGGTCAGTAAAACAAATCACCAGCCATGTTCTCACACAAAACGAGACATGAACACGCAGCCATTGAGAACACTCATAAGCCACGTGTTCACACAACATGACAAAAGCATACAGCTAGTGAAAACACAAGCTGTGTGCTACACAAAGACAATAACTACATGAAACAAGGCACAGACAAGACAAAACAGGAATGTCAGGGCTCTGTCACAAAACCAAGAAGGACTAGACAGAAGTGACAGAACCCTGACAGTACCATCGCGCACAATTTCTTCTATACCGTGTTTAAAAAGATAAAAAAAAAAAGTTTAAAAACCTTTTTTTTCATGGCATATTTACCTAATTTCATTGCATATGAAATAACATCTCATTTTGTTTCCCTCTCAAAAATCAGTTGCATGGTGCATAAACATACACTTTTATGCGTAGCATAAACAGCTCACAGTTATACACTTTCAAAAATGAATTTAAAGTTAAAAAATCAAAATGCGCCTCTTTTTTGTGGGTTTATTAGGTCAGTGTATCTTTTGGTCATTTGATTTCCTGTTTGGAATGGAATAACGAGAAATGAAAACCAGCTCGTTTATTCCTTTTATTGTTCAGTAGGCTTTTTTTGTTTAGTCTCCGCCTTCGCTACGAGCTTTTCTTTCTGTCAGGCAGAATAAGAGTCACGAGTGCGGCTCTGACAAATGCACTTTAATAAAATAATGTCTGAAACCAACACTCACTGTTAACTACGCACAACATTTAAAACAAAAATATGTTGCTGGTCACATAACGCGTGCTGGTGCGACTTGCAAGTGACCCCAGTAATGTTCTCAAGTAAATGCATCTCTTTAACACACATCGTGTATTGTCATGTAATTTATATACGCGAAAATTAGTTTTTACATGCATATGAGACGCAGTTTTTCGCGTGCATTCGATACGCATTTCATTTGCGTGTAATACCCCACACCACTAATTCTACCCAAACGTATAATATGCACCTCACCTCACACCAAAACCTACCCTAACCAACCAATGCGTATCAAATGCACATAAAAACTCACTTTAGCGTATAAACTACACGACAATACACATGCGTGCTATAAAGACACATTTAGTGTGATCGGGTTGGTGAGCCACAGTAGGCCTAACGTTACATATGACAGATTATTTTAGCATGATGTATTTCCCATTGATAAACACAGTGCAAATAGTTCTGTCTCTTTGGAAAAAAGGGAAGTGGAAATAAAAATCAATAATAGGGTAAACTGTACCATGATAATGTCCGTAACATTAGATGTCTGTAGATGATCTTCCCATAACGGTTACATTAGAGTTAGGGATAACACAGTTTGTACAGTCTAAAAATCATTATGTCGACCCAATGGGAATATATCCGTGTAAAACATTTGTTCATAATCTGTGATAACAAAAATTCCAATACAAATAGCAGCGGGAGGCGTCTGGAATAACTGTGCAATGATCAGTCCGCATTTTTAAGCCAGCTAATTTTACAGTAACGTTAGGCTAATATTCAGAATGTCCTTCTCGTAAAACGCACAAATGGGCTTCCTTTGTGAAATAGCAGACCAACTTTTTTAAACTGTTATTTAAGATATATTTGTGCATAAATGTTTGCATTCAAGTTTTACAGACAGACAGACAGACAAACAGACAGACAGACAGACAGACAGACAGATGTTTGCAGAGTTAAAACAGTTTTTGTTGTTGAATCATATTTTTTCTAGAACATCCTAAAATATAGAGCTCATGACAAATAAAAGTTCCAGATGGACAAATATTAAATGCAAAAACTAACTAACAGGATTAAGTATTACGCCTTCATTGCTCAGACAACGCAAGTCAATGGATTTTTTGGAAAAGTATGTCTGACCAGTTAGAAAAGACATGAGTGAGTCAGAAGGTCTGATCTGAATTTGGTGAAGCAAGTTCTAGGCGGAGTCAATTTCTCATGATAATAATAATAATAATAATAATGTTATATGCATGCTGGCTTTCTCAAGCCAACATAATAAACAGACCTCAGAGAAACATCGACCAATTCAGTATGTAATAAAATTTAATTGTATTCGTTTTATAATAAAACTAAAAACATAAAGGTATTCCGTGCTCTTCAACTGACATGATTAGTTAATCCCAAACCCTGTTAATTTTGTAAGTAGGCCTACGTTCTGTACGTTCACTGATTCTAGCTTCTCTCTTTTCTGTCTCGTTCTTTTCATGTAAACTGAGTAAGCTACACATGCTTACATTTATAAATAGAAACTTTATTTCTATTCTATTTTCAAAATTATTTAGGCCTATACTGTCACACACACCTTTTGATGTAATTAAAAGAAGAGAGTGGTAATAAACATATTACCATGTTACAGTTCACCCTATTATTGATTTTTATTTCCACTTCTCTTTTATCCAAAGAGACGGAACAATTTGCACTGTATTTATCAATGGGAAATACAAAAAAAAAAAAAAAAAACAACAACAAATAAGCGAGCTGGTTTTCATTTCTCGTTATTCCATTCCAAACAGGAAATCAAATGACCAAAAGATACACTGACCTAACTACAGCTCAGGCAACATATACTTAAATGTGTATCACTTTTAGCACTGTTTTATGAAATTGCAAAGGGTTTCCTGTAAAATGACACCAAAACTGTGTATTTAGGCCAAAGTATGTGGGAATGGGACGCTTTTTAATTTGGGTAGGCCAAATCCAGGCGGAAATTCCCCAAAATGGCTAAATAATCTATTTTAGGAGTTAAAGACTATAGTCAAAATGCTTGCAACAATGTGTCAAATTTTTAATATTTAATATACATATATTGACATTTTATTTGTTTTTTTATATTAATTAATTTTTTATTTCCGTTTAAATTTTAGTTCTGTCGGTTTTTATTTATTTCCAGTTAGTAATTTTAGTGCTTCAACTTAAACTTATTTCAGTGATTTGCCAAGGCAACATTTCTAATTTTAGCACTCCTGTAAAAAATAAAGTAGGTGCAACTTCCGGTAAGGCGGCGGAAGTGGCATTCCAATGGTATTTTGTGTGTTAGTTAGCGAAGAGGCTGGCTGTTTTTCTGAGAATTATTTTACTATTTAAAGGCGCAAACCTTTATGAGAGATGTCGTTACGGAGCTCAGGGACATCATGTGCTGTTAGCGGTTGTACGTATAACCGGACTAAACTAATTCGGTGGCTGAAACGTGATTGTTTTGAACATGCCTAAAACGAAATCAGAGTGTTCCTGCCAACGACTGTAGTTTCCATCAGCTCCCAAAAGACTACAAATCTTCCTGTGTACATTTGTTTAAATTCTTAATATTCTATAAACTCTCTCAGCATGTGATTGGCTGTTCGCTACTGATGTTACACCTAAACTCAGGATCAAAGCCTGTGTTGACAGATTCAGACAGAATACCACTGTTAACCAAAATAATGTATTCAAGTGGCACATTCATTTACAATTTTGAATAAACTCCAAAGCACAATGACTAAGTGTGTGTTTTTTATTTTAATTGTTTGTCAGCTCACACAACTGTCTGTCACCATGCCTAAATGAGTATTGATTATTAATAATATTATTATAATACTCCCAACCAACTACTGCGGAGGGTAAAGGTACTGTTATTTCACCCTTTTTAATTTCGTTGAGGTTGTGTTCCCACATCGTTAGCTAGTTTGGATCGCTATAACTTGCATGACTGTCAAGTGTTGAATGAACAAGTTTCAAGCATGTCAAGTCGCGCTTTGTTTACTTCGAACCGGAAGTCACGCCCACTTTCGACGCAAGGCCTCATGGGGCGTAGGAAACTCGTATACCATGATTGTGTTTACACAAACACATTTGATATAGAGGAACTGTTGGCTGTAGAACTACATACTCAAGTCCAGCTAAACCACATGTCCTCGTATACCATGATTGTGTTTACACAAACACATTTGATATAGAGGAACTGTTGGCTGTAGAACTACATACTCAAGTCCTGCTAAACCACATGTCCTCGTATACCATGATTGTGTTTACACAAACACATTTGATATAGAGGAACTGTTGGCTGTAGAACTACATACTCAAGTCCTGCTAAACCACATGTCCTCGTATACCATGATTGTGTTTACACAAACACATTTGATATAGAGGAACTGTTGGCTGTAGAACTACATACTCAAGTCCTGCTAAACCACATGTCCTCGTATACCATGATTGTGTTTACACAAACACATTTGATATAGAGGAACTGTCGACTGTAGAACTACATACACAAGTCCTGCTAAACCACATGTCCTCGTATACCCATCACAGTGTTGGGTTTGTGTTCTCCAGGTGTCCACTAGATGTCCTCCTTCCCCACAGTGTCATTCACTTTCTGTAACTGCATTTCCCATGATCCTGTTCTGTCACTTACTGATCATTGCTCTCAGCTGTTCCCACTCATATCATTTGTATCTGGCTATTCATACGCTGTCTGTTTCTGTATTCATGGTGGATTCCTTGTATTATGTCCGCACACTTCCGGTATTTGTATCTGTATGGTTCTTGTCTGTATGCTTTGGATTGCCTTATTGAATTTTTGTCCCTTGCCTGGACTGGTTTGTGAGTATAGATTATTAACCATTAAATATACTGCTTTTGGATCTTACGTTTCCTGTGTGTGTGTATCGTGACAGAAGGAATCCACAATGATAACAGAAACAGACAGGGTATGAATAGCCAGATACAAATGATGTGAGTGGGAACAGCTGAGAGCAATGATCAGTAAGTGACAGAACAGGATCATGGGAAATACAGTTTCAGATAGTGAATGACACTGTGGGGAAGGAGGACATCTAGTGGACACGTGGGGAACACAAACCCAACATTGTGACAATAGCATGATTGTGTTTACACAAACATATTTGATGTAGAGGAACTGTCGACTGTAGAACTACATACACAAGTCCTGCTAAACCACATGTCCTCGTATACCATGATTGTGTTTACACAAACACATTTGATATAGACCCCTTTTGCGCCGACGTCACAGTTACGTCACGGCGGGCCGCTCAACCGAGGTAACGTACGTTAATCCTGTCAGATCATCCATGCATTGAGTGAGCGTGTAGGCGGCTACAGGTCGGCCAATCTGGTTCCGTCCGTTAAAAATAACTTTTGGAAATAACAATCACGGTCCTGGACACTGAGTGACCTTACTTACACATTAAGATAATATCAGATTTTCTCCAGTCATTGTTAAAAAACAAGCTAACAATCCTTGCTAACTAGCGTTGAAGCGGCCAGAGGGATCTTTCTGCCTCCACCTAAACTCCGCCCACAAAAAAACGTCACCATGTTTTCCAACTGTAAAAGGGTCTATAGAGGAACTGTCGGCTGTAGAACTACATACACAAGTCCTGCTAAACCACATGTCCTCGTCTACCATGATTGTGTTTACACAAACACATTTGATATAGACCCCTTTTGCGCCGACGTCACAATTACGTCACGGCGGGCCACTCAACCGAGGTAACGTACGTTAATCCTGTCAGATCATCCATGCATTGAGTGAGCGTGTAGGCGGCTACAGGTCGACCAATCTGGTTCCGTCCGTTAAAAATAACTTTTGGAAATAACAGTCGCGATCCTGGACACTGAGTGACCTTACTTACACATTAAGATAATATCAGATTTTCTCCAGTCGTTGTTAGAAAACAAGCTAACAATCCTTGCTAACTACCGTTGAAGCGGCCAGAGGGATCTTTCTGCCTCCACCTAAACTCCGCCCACAAAAAACGTCACCATGTTTTCCAACTGTAAAAGGGTCTATAGAGGAACTGTCGGCTGTAGAACTACATACACAAGTCCTGCTAAACCACATGTCCTCGTATACCATGATTGTGTTTACACAAACACTTTTGATATAGAGGAACTGTCGGCTGTAGAACTACATACACAAGTCCTGCTAAACCACATGTCCTCGTCTACCATGATTGTGTTTACACAAACACATTTGATATAGAGAAACTGTCGACTGTAGACCTACATACACAAGTCCTGCTAAACCACATGTCCTCGTATACCATGATTGTGTTTACACAAACACATTTGATATAGAGGAACTGTCGACTGTAGAACTACATACTCAAGTCCTGCTAAACCACATGTCCTCGTATACCATGATTGTGTTTACACAAACACATTTGATATAGACCCCTTTTGCGCCGACGTCACAATTACGTCACGGCGGGCCACTCAACCGAGGTAACGTACGTTAATCCTGTCAGATCATCCATGCATTGAGTGAGCGTGTAGGCGGCTACAGGTCGACGAATCTGGTTCCGTCTGTTAAAAATAACTTTTGGAAATAACAATCGCGATCCTGGACACTGAGTGACCTTACTTACACATTAAGATAATATCAGATTTTCTCCAGTCGTTGTTAGAAAACAAGCTAACAATCCTTGCTAACTAGCGTTGAAGCGGCCAGAGGGATCTTTCTGCCTCCACCTAAACTCCGCCCACAAAAAAACGTCACCATGTTTTCCAACTGTAAAAGGGTCTATAGAGGAACTGTCGGCTAGAACTACATACACAAGTCCTGCTAAACCACATGTCCTCGTATACCATGATTGTGTTTACACAAACACATTTGATATAGAGGAACTGTCGACTGTAGAACTACATACACAAGTCCTGCTAAACCACATGTCCTCGTATACCATGATTGTGTTTACACAAACACATTTGATATAGAGGAACTGTCGGCTGTAGAACTACATACACAAGTCCTGCTAAACCACATGTCCTCGTCTACCATGATTGTGTTTACACAAACACATTTGATATAGAGGAACTGTCGGCTGTAGAACTACATACACAAGTCCTGCTAAACCACATGTCCTCGTATACCATGATTGTGTTTACACAAACACATTTGATATAGACCCCTTTTGCGCGGACGTCTCAGTTACGTCACGGCGGGCCACTCAACCGAGGTAACGTACGTTAATCCTGTCAGATCATCCATGCATTGAGTGAGCGTGTAGGCGGCTACAGGTCGACGAATCTGGTTCAGTCCGTTAAAAATAACTTTTGGAAATAACAATCGTGGTCCTGGACACTGAGTGACCTTACTTACACATTAAGATAATATCGGATTTTCTCCAGTCATTGTTAAAAACCAAGCTAACAATCCTTGCTAACTAGCGTTGAAGCGGCCAGAGGGATCTTTCTGCCTCCACCTAAACTCCGCCCACAAAAAAACATCACCATGTTTTCCAACTGTAAAAGGGTCTATAGAGGAACTGTCGGCTGTAGAACTACATACACAAGTCCTGCTAAACCACATGTCCTCGTATACGATGATTGTGTTTACACAAACACATTTGATATAGAGGAACTGTCGACTGTAGAACTACATACACAAGTCCAGCTAAACCACATGTCCTTGTATACGATGATTGTGTTTACACAAACACATTTGATATAGAGGAACTGTCGACTGTAGAACTGCATACTCAAGTCCTGCTAAACCACATGTCCTTGTATACGATGATTGTGTTTACACAAACACATTTCATATAGAGGAACTGTCGACTGTAGAACTACATACTCAAGTCCTGCTAAACCACATGTCCTCGTATACGATGATTGTGTTTACACAAACACATTTGATATAGAGGAACTGTCGGCTGTAGACCTACATACACAAGTCCTGCTAAACCACATGTCCTCGTATACCATGATTGTGTTTACACAAACACATTTCATATAGAGGAACTGTCGACTGTAGAACTACATACTCAAGTCCTGCTAAACCACATGTCCTCGTATACGATGATTGTGTTTACACAAACACATTTGATATAGAGGAACTGTCGGCTGTAGACCTACATACACAAGTCCTGCTAAACCACATGTCCTCGTATACCATGATTGTGTTTACACAAACACATTTCATATAGAGGAACTGTCGACTGTAGAACTACATACACAAGTCCAGCTAAACCACATGTCCTTGTATACGATGATTGTGTTTACACAAACACATTTGATATAGAGGAACTGTCGACTGTAGAACTGCATACTCAAGTCCAGCTAAACCACATGTCCTTGTATACGATGATTGTGTTTACACAAACACATTTCATATAGAGGAACTGTCGACTGTAGAACTACATACTCAAGTCCTGCTAAACCACATGTCCTCGTATACGATGATTGTGTTTACACAAACACATTTGATATAGAGGAACTGTCGGCTGTAGACCTACATACACAAGTCCTGCTAAACCACATGTCCTCGTATACCATGATTGTGTTTACACAAACACATTTCATATAGAGGAACTGTCGACTGTAGAACTACATACTCAAGTCCTGCTAAACCACATGTCCTCGTCTACCATGATTGTGTTTACACAAACACATTTGATATAGAGGAACTGTCGACTGTAGAACTACATACTCAAGTCCTGCTAAACCACATGTCCTCGTCTACCATGATTGTGTTTACACAAACACATTTGATATAGAGGAACTGTCGACTGTAGAACTACATACACAAGTCCTGCTAAACCACATGTCCTCGTATACCATGATTGTGTTTACACAAACACATTTGATATAGACCCCTTTTGCGCGGACGTCTCAGTTACGTCACGGCGGGCCACTCAACCGAGGTAACGTACGTTAATCCTGTCAGATCATCCATGCATTGAGTGAGCGTGTAGGCGGCTACAGGTCGACGAATCTGGTTCAGTCCGTTAAAAATAACTTTTGGAAATAACAATCGTGGTCCTGGACACTGAGTGACCTTACTTACACATTAAGATAATATCGGATTTTCTCCAGTCATTGTTAAAAACCAAGCTAACAATCCTTGCTAACTAGCGTTGAAGCGGCCAGAGGGATCTTTCTGCCTCCACCTAAACTCCGCCCACAAAAAAACATCACCATGTTTTCCAACTGTAAAAGGGTCTATAGAGGAACTGTCGGCTGTAGAACTACATACACAAGTCCTGCTAAACCACATGTCCTCGTATACCATGATTGTGTTTACACAAACACATTTGATATAGACCCCTTTTGCGCGGACGTCTCAGTTACGTCACGGCGGGCCACTCAACCGAGGTAACGTACGTTAATCCTGTCAGATCATCCATGCATTGAGTGAGCGTGTAGGCGGCTACAGGTCGACGAATCTGGTTCAGTCCGTTAAAAATAACTTTTGGAAATAACAATCGTGGTCCTGGACACTGAGTGACCTTACTTACACATTAAGATAATATCGGATTTTCTCCAGTCATTGTTAAAAACCAAGCTAACAATCCTTGCTAACTAGCGTTGAAGCGGCCAGAGGGATCTTTCTGCCTCCACCTAAACTCCGCCCACAAAAAAACATCACCATGTTTTCCAACTGTAAAAGGGTCTATAGAGGAACTGTCGACTGTAGAACTACATACACAAGTCCAGCTAAACCACATGTCCTCGTATACCATGATTGTGTTTACACAAACACATTTGATATAGAGGAACTGTCGACTGTAGAACTACATACACAAGTCCAGCTAAACCACATGTCCTTGTATACGATGATTGTGTTTACACAAACACATTTGATATAGAGAAACTGTCGACTGTAGACCTACATACACAAGTCCTGCTAAACCACATGTCCTTGTATACGATGATTGTGTTTACACAAACACATTTGATATAGAGGAACTGTCGACTGTAGAACTGCATACTCAAGTCCTGCTAAACCACATGTCCTTGTATACGATGATTGTGTTTACACAAACACATTTGATATAGAGGAACTGTCGACTGTAGAACTACATACACAAGTCCAGCTAAACCACATGTCCTTGTATACGATGATTGTGTTTACACAAACACATTTGATATAGAGGAACTGTCGACTGTAGAACTGCATACTCAAGTCCTGCTAAACCACATGTCCTTGTATACGATGATTGTGTTTACACAAACACATTTGATATAGAGGAACTGTCGACTGTAGAACTGCATACTCAAGTCCAGCTAAACCACATGTCCTCGTATACCATGATTGTGTTTACACAAACACATTTGATATAGAGGAACTGTCGACTGTAGAACTACATACTCAAGTCCTGCTAAACCACATGTCCTTGTATACCATGATTGTGTTTACACAAACACATTTGATATAGAGGAACTGTCGACTGTAGAACTACATACACAAGTCCAGCTAAACCACATGTCCTTGTATACGATGATTGTGTTTACACAAACACATTTGATATAGAGGAACTGTCGGCTGTAGACCTACATACACAAGTCCTGCTAAACCACATGTCCTCGTATACCATGATTGTGTTTACACAAACACATTTCATATAGAGGAACTGTCGACTGTAGAACTACATACTCAAGTCCTGCTAAACCACATGTCCTCGTATACCATGATTGTGTTTACACAAACACATTTGATATAGAGGAACTGTCGGCTGTAGACCTACATACACAAGTCCTGCTAAACCACATGTCCTTGTATACCATGATTGTGTTTACACAAACACATTTGATATAGAGGAACTGTCGACTGTAGAACTACATACACAAGTCCAGCTAAACCACATGTCCTCGTATACCATGATTGTGTTTACACAAACACATTTGATATAGAGGAACTGTCGACTGTAGAACTACATACTCAAGTCCTGCTAAACCACATGTCCTCGTATACCATGATTGTGTTTACACAAACACATTTGATATAGAGGAACTGTCGGCTGTAGACCTACATACACAAGTCCTGCTAAACCACATGTCCTCGTATACCATGATTGTGTTTACACAAACACTTTTGATATAGAGGAACTGTCGACTGTAGAACTACATACACAAGTCCTGCTAAACCACATGTCCTCGTCTACCATGATTGTGTTTACACAAACACATTTGATATAGACCCCTTTTGCGCGGACGTCTCAGTTACGTCACGGCGGGCCACTCAACCGAGGTAACGTACGTTAATCCTGTCAGATCATCCATGCATTGAGTGAGCGTGTAGGCGGCTACAGGTCGACCAATCTGGTTCCGTCCGTTAAAAATAACTTTTGGAAATAACAATTCGTGGTCCTGGACACTGAGTGACCTTACTTACACATTAAGATAATATCGGATTTTCTCCAGTCATTGTTAAAAACCAAGCTAACAATCCTTGCTAACTAGCGTTGAAGCGGCCAGAGGGATCTTTCTGCCTCCACCTAAACTCCGCCCACAAAAAAACATCACCATGTTTTCCAACTGTAAAAGGGTCTATAGAGGAACTGTCGGCTGTAGAACTACATACACAAGTCCTGCTAAACCACATGTCCTCGTATACCATGATTGTGTTTACACAAACACTTTTGATATAGAGGAACTGTCGACTGTAGAACTACATACAAAAGTCCTGCTAAACCACATGTCCTCGTATACCATTGTGTTTAAATGTTAAAAAACATAAAAAAAACATACGGAAGCTGCGAAATCATATAGAGAAGGACTTAACAATGTATTGCTCACGGTTCATGTTAGTTAGCCTAATAATGGATTAACTAATTTTAACAAATCAAACCACATTTACTCAGAACACCTCTTAAAATGAGATCGTAAGTGAGCTTACCCCATTTTACCCCAGGATTTAACCTTGATAAACAGTATTTTCAGGTTATTTATATAACAATGTGTAGTAAAATAACCCCCCCCCCCCAAAAAAAAAAAAATAATAAAAAATAAATAAATAAATAAAAATGAATAAAAATAAAAATGAATATATAATATATATAATAAATATATAATAAATAAAAATGAATAAAAATGGCAAAACAAGTTGTTAGCTATAGCTGCTAATTCTATTCAATTGTATATGGAAAATTAAGACAATTAGTGAAAATAGACTATGTAGGCTAATGCTAATTATTATGCTAATAATTATTCTACTTTTTGATATTGATATGATTATATACCCAAATAATTATTAGGTATAGCAAAGAAGGATTTTATCTTACAAAGCTATGAAATCCAGTGAAAAATCACAAAAATAGAGGGCAAGAAAGGAAGACTGAAGACCAATTTTGACCCAGGTAAAACCCTGAGGTCAATTCTAACTGTATTCTAATAGGCTTCATCACACAGTGATCCTAGAATCACTGAAAACTGCAACTAAATAATTGGTTTGTAAATAATGCTATACTTCATTTAGAATGAAAACACAATTTTACATGCATATATGCAATTTTCACGTCCATTTGATACACCCCACACCACTAATTCTATCCAAACATATCATACATACAGTACGTACCCCACACTAAACCTACCCATGCGTATCATATGCACGTAAAAACTCACTTTCGCGTATAAATTGCACGACAAACACATATGCTGTCCATGGTACAGAAAATGAGCCTGATGCTATCATAACATTATCTGATAAGTAAAGGTAGCATAGTTTAGGTAGCAAGAGACCGTTTATGGTGTTAATTTAATGACAGACGGCAGGGGTCACATCCATGTAAAGACCGAGTACGAATCTCTCAGTGAATTTACTTCACTGTAGCACAAAACTTGACACGCTCTCAAACATACAGTGGGCTCATGTCACTTGGATATAATGTGTGCATGCACAGAGTGTCAGTTTCTCCAGTGCATAAGCAGATTTTAGTTAGCCAGTTCTGTAGTTATTTATTATTTAAGATGCCTAGTTATTTCAGTTAGGTGCCTATTGTAAACGGAGGCTAGTTAATAACAGAGACTATTTATATAGAGACATGCCACTTCCTCAATCCTTAATACAACTATATAGGGAAAACCTGTAACGCCAAAGATGGCAGTTGTATGCACATGCCCCGCCCCTCCCGCTGGAAAGCCAATCGTCTGCTTTTAACAGTCAAGCCGGGAAACATTTAAGCCTATCGTCTGGTTCCCCGACGCATGCGCACAGTTGAGGTTTGTGACAGTGGAAAATACATTACTGTTTGAAAAGGCGGCAGATTTGATATGCACTGTATGTGTTGTATAAATACAGTATCAGACATCTCAAGTCTCCCAGAAGTCCCGGGTGTCACCTGCAAACTGATAGCGGCTCGCTGATCCCGCAAATTAGTTCAAACTTCCCGGAATCTAGAGCAAGCGAGCAAAAGCGCGCGCACATACTGTGTTTCAAACCGTGTAGCGTGCACGGCAGAGAGTGAGAGAACCCTTGCGCATGCGCAGTAAAATTATAACCTGTGGGGAAAGGATTTTTAAACCTTATTTTGGGGCAAAGTCATCAAACTTTTTCAGCGATTTTTATTATATTTTACTGCTGTTTCTACACATGCAGTTTTTATGTCCCGGTGACCAGTGAAAGTGTAGTTCTGACTCTCTGCCCATTCATTTAGATAGGGAGCCTGGTCTTGTTCAGTCCGAAATAGCTGCCCGGAGGCGTTGCCAAGATGGCGGCCGAGTGGCACGACTTGCCTAAAAGGACTTTGTTAATACTGACAAGCCTCAGCTTTCCATTATTGTTAATTATAGTTGCAAGGTGCACTTTTAAATGTGCATAGAATATTGTCAGCTGAAAAAAACTGTGCTTCAGGGACTATATTCATATAGCATCTAAGGCTAAATCTCTTTACGGCTGAGTTTAACACTAAACAGTAGAAAATAAGTCTAGTCTCCCCAGCCGCAAATGCCATTGGCTGTGTTGTTTATAAAAATTGACACATACGCAACACATAAGCAGTCTTTCAAAATGCTCAATTACATGTCAATGCATACTGTATACATTAAAGTCCCTGTAAAGTCAAAATTAAGTATGTGTTCTGAATTTGTCACACCACAGAAAAATGTGTTATTAGCCACCCAGCCAAATTTGAATGATAAAAAAGCCGGCAAGTACATGAAATAAGCTATCAAAATCTTATTTTATCAATATTTTGTACATACTACACCAAAATCATTACCTGGTTTGAGAGGACTGTTTACACATACACATCATGGTATGTAAGGTCATAGTTGTATTCATACACATACACATCATGGTATATAAGGTCATTTTTTTGAAAATGAAAAAACTTAATATAGGCATTAATTTATGCCTTAAAATAACATATATGACCTCGGAATTACAGGGACACTGAAGTGTCCTCATAAACCTATGTGTCCTCATAATGCTGGTGAGTAACCTGACATTTTGTCCTTGTAAACCATATATACAAACACATTTTATAAATGAAAATTTTTATGTTGTGCGATTAACCGATTTGACAGCAGTAATATACACATTAGGGATGCTAATGATTAATCAACGATAATAATTTTCTCAATAAAACGTATCGATCGAGGATTAAGCAAGGTCATGCGCGCACGTGCTGCTCAACCGCGAAACACGTAAAGCAGACCCGAGGAGAAATGAAGCGAACGCCCAAGTTATGTTTGGGATCATTTTACGTTGAATGTTAAATGTCATCATCATGGCCTCTAGCCTCGTTCTGCCAAGTGACAGACGCCCATGACTCATCGCTGGTGATATCCAGGAACTGCAGAAAGAGATGTGGAAAGTGAGAGGAATGAGTTATATAACCAAAAAGAGGACTTTAGTTACTTTGGATAAAATCATCTACTTAAGTAACTGCTTACTTACATGTGCTTTATTACACCCTGTGCTGCTAGTGTTAATGTGATTTAACTGACCAATCACCAGTATCCATTCAACATCCAAGCATCAGAGAAAGCTGCCTTATACAGCTCTGATATTACCCATCATGAGCCGGTAATGGATGTGACTGCTGCTGAGCTGAACAACTGTCAAAGTGGAAATGCAGTTAAAGGGAAATGTTAGACGAAATTGCTGCATTTACAGTGCACAGTGTGAGAGAGATCACCACCGTCTTTAAACTGTCTTTTTAGGTGAGGACTTGTCGAGGTAATTGCATACGTTAGTTTCATCTGGAAAAAAAAAGGGAATGATGCTTTTATGCTTCACAACAAGACATCAATAAACACGTTCAGGAACTTTGTACTTGTTTGAAGTCACATTTTTAGCAATTGCATCCCATCATTAGTGGTACAGCTGGGTCAATGTGAAATGCTGCTTGCATCTCATTTTAATGCCGTAATCTGATTTGTTTCCATGTGAAAAAAAAGAAGAAAAAAAATGTGTTAAAAATACACAGACATTACTGTTCAAAGGTTTGCGGTTGGTAAGATTTTAAAGAAATGTTTTTGGAAGAAGTCTAATGCTCACCAAGTCTGAATTTTTTTGATCAATATTACAGTAAAAACATAAATATTTTTTAAATAATACGTTTAGAAGTTACTGCTTTGTATGTTAATTATGGCTGTCACAAATAACTTGTTAATTTCTGGGAAAATAAGTTTAAATACTTATAATATTTATGCAATATTGACGTTGTATCGAGAGGATAATCCTCACATAAGAATATTGATACCAAAAGATTTAATTGGTAATTTATTTATTTATTACTTTTTATTTATTTATTTATTTATATATAATAATTTTACCTGTGAAAATTAATGTCTAAAATAAACCGGGGGAAAAAATGGACTGATATCTCTCAGATACAGTACAGGTGAAACTCGAAAAATTAGAATATCGTGCAAAAGTTCATTTATTTCAGTAATTCAACTTAAAAGGTGAAACTAATGTATTAAATAGACTCATTACATGCAAAGTGAGATATTTCAAACCTTTATTTGTTATTTTTCCGAGCTTACGGCTATGAAAACCTTTTCAAAATATTCTAATTTTAAATTTGGGGTTTTCATAAGCTGTGAGCCATAATCATCAAAATTATAACAAATAAACACTTGAGATATCTCACTTTGCATGTAATGAGTCAATATAATATATTGGTTACACTTTTTTAAGTTGAATTACTGAAATAAACCTTTGCACGATATTCAAATTTTTCCAGTTTCATTTGTATATCTCATTCAAATATTTTAAATATACCATCTTTATGTTGTTCACTTTCCAGATTAATTTCAAGACACAATGCAGAAAATATTTATAACAATATAATATAGTCAAACAAATTGTAATGGTGGGTTCGATTAATCATTCTTAACATCTTTACGTTCACTTTTGATCATTTTAATGCATCCCTCCCTGCTGAATAAAAGTTCTGTAAAAAAAAAAAAAAAAAAAAAAAAGAATACTGACCCTAAACTTCCAGATCGTGGTACTGTATATTATTTTTTATTTATTTAAAAATATTATGAAGACGAAACACTTTCTATATATTTACGTTATGCACTTATTTTGGCTCGTTTAGAATTTTTGATGTTAACTTTGAGACAATTGAAATGAAGGTCCAGTAAATTTGCTTGAATAATTTATACCCCCTTTGTTTCCCCTTCAGCATCAGCAGGACCTTCTGGCCCTGAAACATCAGCAGGAGCTCCTGGAACACCAGCGGAAGTTGGAGCGTCATCGTCAAGAACAGGAGATGGAGAAACAGCAGCGGGAACAGAAACTCCAGTTACTCAAAAACAAAGAACGCGGACAAGAGAGTGAGTGTCCTTCAACATCTCATTACCTGACCGAAACACATAAAGATCCTCCATTTATTAGGCTAATTAGCTTATACTCTCCGTTCATAATCAAAATTGAAAAAGTTTCATACTGAAGTAGTCAAAAAGCTCATAATGTTGTCAAAGCCACTGACTAGCAATTAGATCAAGTGTTGCACCACTTCGAGTCTAGCTCACATGCTCTCCGTCTGACCATAATTTCCTGTTTTCTTTCTAAAACGATTTTCAATAATGTAGCAAAACAGCAGATATAAAATAAAATGTTTTGCTTTCTGTATATAATTTATTCCCAGTTTGAATAACGGTTTTGTTCTTCTGCAGAGCAAATATGGACTTGCTACTGCTAATAGATGCATGTAAGATACTGTAGATATAAAAGAAATCCTGCTCAGAGCATGCACAGAGAAGACCAAATTAATCATGATTTAATGACTCGTAAATGTAAGTACACATTGATGGCCTAAGACACGAAACGAGCGGTTTGTGTGTGAAAACGAACGGTATTTATATCGTTTTTACCACAGCCACGTCCAAGTGATCTGAGGGCACGGTCTAGAAAGCGCTGGAAGTGATCTCTCGCGCGTGTATGTCACTCATTGTTTACACAGAGATTTCTGAAGTGTTATCCTTCACTGTGAAGATCTAAACATATTTAGATATACAGGAAATCACAATAGAAGACGGTTTCGACATATCAACAGACAACGTTGATATTTTTTAGCAACCGCGTAAGAAATCACTTCCGGCGCTTGAGAGGTCAAAACGATATAAATACTGTTCGATTTCTCACAGAAACCGCTCGTTTCGTGTCTTAGGCCATCAATGTGTACTTACATTTACGAGTCATTACATCATGTTTAATTTGGACTTCTCTGTGCATGCTCTTTGAGGTGGTGACAAGAACGGTTTGACCTAAAAATATTGAAATTGAAACGACTGCGGAAACAAAGACGCCTACATCTTGGATGCCCTTGAGGTAAACTAAAACATATCAAAAATTAATTTCAAAGTGAACTATCCCTTTAATATAAAGTGGAACCAGCACACCTCTCAAGCACATTAGGTTTAGTTTCAGGTATAAGAAAGTAACAGTAATTCCTTCACTAGTTGTTTATTTTCTAGTATATTCTTATCTCGAATGTTCCTGGCAGTACAGCCAGTCTATTTTTATCCATCTCTGTTGTTGTTGACACGCCGGTCACCTGTAGCCCGCGAGTAGCGCGTGTTGTCTGGCGACGCAGATGTGTACGTACACCAGCGACGGCCTCTGGGGACGTGTTTACAGACAATGGGAAAGGTGGTAATTGAAGGAAAAGCTGTGAGAATGCATCCATCTGATGTGTTTCTTTCAGAGTGAGAACAATAGTGAGAAAAAAGACATCTTTGTTTAACCGTTGCGGTCTCTGTGGAATTGGAATAGAGAGTCTGCTCTCTATCTAAGACAGGATAAAGGGGCCGTTTCTCTCATATGTAAAGAGATATCTGAATCGAGTCGGGCTGCAGTGGAATAGCTGTTTATCGACACCAGAAAACAAGTGTCAGCCTTTGTAGTCTTGATCAATCGGGGCACTGTTCCATCTTCTCGGTCTCATGCCGAAGAGACTATTAAGAGTTTTTGTTGAGACCATTTAGAAGACGAAATTACAGCGCTGCAAATTACAGGGTCTAGAAATGGTGAAGAAATTGACAGTCAGTCACAAATGCATAAAACCCCTTCCCGAGGCTTTTAGAGAAATGTAGCTGGTTAACACAGCTAGAGGCTTTGAGAATGCCATTGATGTCCCGCTGCTCGTGATCATCCTGAACTGTGAGGTCTGATTGACAGGCGCTGTGGCGAGCACTGAGGTGAAGATGAGGTTGCAGGAGTTTGTCCTCAACAAGAAGAAAGCGCTGGCCCAGAGGAGCCTCAACCACTGCCTGTCCAGTGACCCGCGCTACTGGTACGGGTGAGTCCCTTACGAAAAATAATTGCAGTACAATGAAGTACAACTGCAGTAAAACTGCAGTTTAAAGCAGTATAACTGCAGTACAATGAAGTACAACTGTAGAATTGCAGTATTAACGAAGTATAACTGCAGTATAGATACAATGTGACTGTAGTACATTGAAGTGCAACTGCAGTAAAACCACAGTACAAAAAGTACAACTTCAGAATAGTGAAGTAAAACTGCAGTACAACTGTAGATTTGCAGTATTAACGAAGTATAACTGCAGTATAGATACAATGTGACTGCAGTACAACTGTAGATTTGCCGTATTAACGAAGTATAACTGCAGTATAGATATAATGTGACTGCAGTACAACTGTAGATTTGCCGTATTAACAAAGTATAACTGCAGTATAGATATAATGTGACTGCAGTACAACTGTAGATTTGCAGTATTAACGAAGTATAACTGCAGTATAGATACAATGTGACTAGAGTACATTGAAGTGCAACTGCAGTAAAACAGCAGTACAAAAAGTACAACTTCAGAATAGTGAAGTAAAACTGCAGTACAACTGTAGATTTGCAGTATAATGAAGTAGTTGCAATAACTTCAGTTCAGTGATACACTTTAAAAAGTGATAGACTTTTTTTGATAGAGAAAACTAATCAATTTTTTTTTATCTTTTTGTTTTTATTGGGCTCTCAGGCAATGATATCAGTTTTGCCATTAAAAAGTGAAATTACTGAACCTAAATAAAGGAGCAAAAAAAGACAGATGAAGTTTTTGTTTTTTGCATCTGAAGTCTTGGCCTACCAATATTAAACTGTACTGCAGTTCTGCTGTTTTGTGCGAGACTTTGTCTGAAATGTCTCTGAAGCCCATGTGACGAGCTTCCTTCGCGCGCACGCGCCGCGGGCGTTGTCCTGACAACGAGTCTCGAGAGCAGCTGATGCTCATTACTGTCAGTCAGCGTCTTTCCGCGTAGTGTCTGCTCCATAAAATATGGTTTGGTTGATTTCCTCACTGAAATTATCGTTCATATAGGTTCATATTTATGAACTATCACAATTAAAACACAAAGACATGACAGCATTACTCGTGGTGACGACGGTCATTAACAAGTGGAATGGAAGAGAAGCGTTTTCTGGAAGAAAAGAAGTTCATTGCGCGAGGCCTTGTCAAGTCATTCAGCTTAGAGGTGAGTAAATTATAACATATAATGTCCTCATATTTCTCTTTTTTTTATTTTAGATTGGTGTAAAAAAGACTTTACGTATATGTTGTTCAACCCGGTGGGAAAATAAGAGGAAACGCCGCTTCTATTCTGTAATGTTAGTTTTACCATTCTCCGGTTTAACGTTACACTGTTTAACGTTAGTGTTAACTGCATCACAGCAGATTGTGTAACTTATGTTTGCCCTTTGCAGCATATTGTCTATCACTTTTAACACATTTTTAAAAAAAAAACTAACTATCTGTATTGTATGAAGTGCTATACACGGTGACTTTACTTGTTTAAATTTAATATCAGGAATATTAGAAATATCAGACACTAACTTACTGGAAAATACAAGCAAATTATGTTCAGTAGTTTGACATTATGTGTAGAAAAGATTTTTTTTTTTTTTTTTTTTTTTTTTTTTTAAGTAGGCTAACTTACTTTTTTTGTGTGATTGCTATTTCCAGGGAAATGTACTGGTAACAACAAAAAACAGAAGACGATGGCTGGGGTGAAACAAATATGCACTCACAGACTTTAAAAATTGTGTGTCTCTGCTTTTTTCCAGAAATGCATGTTATTGGGCAAATTGTGTAGACTGTCAATGGAGTGACAGAAAGATTTCATCAAAAATATCTTCAGTTGTGTTCCCCGTGTCTTGTGGGGTTGGAATGACATGAGGGTGAGTAATTTAACTTTTTATCTGGAGTGTTCAAACTCATTATTAATGCTGAACAATAAACCATAAATTAACATAAATAGGATGTAATTCAATAAGATTAAATCTAATATGGATATGTCTAGATATAGAATAACATTTTGCTAAAGAAAACCTCAAAAAGGTTCATTATAGATACAGTAAGATACAGTAAACACCTGTTCACTGGTCATTTTCCACAGCTGTATGCAAAGGCAAGTGGGCTTCTCCTGGGAGACTAAATTAATCACCTAGTTTAGTGCTGTCTACTGTTTTAGAAGAGGAAGTTGGTCAACTGCATTTGTGAGAAAATTGAGCCGAGATCTCTTATATAAAGCCAAGTGTTAGGGACGCACGATGACATCAGCACGACATCGGTATCAGCCGATAAAAGCTTAATGATCATCGGTATCGGCCGATAGTAATATCTCTGCCGATGAGCCTTGCCAATATGTGGTGGAGATACTATGCGCACGTGACGACCGTGAACGTAGCATGAGCGCCAGCAACTTTAATGTCCAGCTGTGTGGAGGAAAAGGTGCGCTTCAGTATCGAGTTCTTTTTCAGGCTTGAACAAACCATAACACACACACAATATGTGCCAAAATGTCAGTTTTGTCGAGTGTCCTCATTAGAGCAGTTTTAAAGGTCCCCTGACATTTTTTTTTTATTATTATTTTATAATGTTTCCTGGGTTGCCCTTATGTTAGTATGTTTTTTAGATCAAAAATAGTCATAATTTCATAATTTCAAATGACTCAGAGCCGGTGTTGTGCCTATTTTCCACCCTCCGCCAGTGGAGCGCTGATGAGGGGGCGATCACATTAACACATGTCACCACTCACCACTCTTTTGCCATGTTCAATATTCTCCCCAACACTTTTTAAAACATCTTCGTGGCAAGGATGTACCAATACAAAATAATAAAACATCTCCAGTTAACTTTCAGACCATTCAATTTGTTCGTTTGTCAAATTAGAGTCCATCTAGCTCTAAAATGTGTTGTTTTTTTAAATCAAGTGATCACTTTTTGGCAGGTAAAATACTGCATTATAATGGTTGTATTGGCCCTTTACAGGTATTTTAATAGGTCAAAAGTACTGGGTGAGTAATAATCAGTCAGATTTAACCTCATTAATATAAGCAACACATTTCAGTAGGGCTGCAACTAACGATTATTTTGATAATCGATTAATCGGACGATTATTTTTTCGATTAATCGATTAATCGGATAAAAATGTATTTCATTTTTTTGTTTATTATAACTAAATAAAACCCTAAAACCCTAAAAACCACACTCTTTTGTGTGTTAAACAATCTACTTAATACAGACAACTTCATTATAAAGAAAAACAACAAATAAAAAAAATATATATATATGACCATAACCTATGACAAAAATGCTATTGTAAACTAGATTAGTGGATAACTCAGAAAAACTTAGCCTAAAAATATCACAAGTGCACAATAATTTTATAAAATCTGAACATTTAGTGAAAAAAAATTCCTTAGTGGGGAACAAATAAGAGACAATAAGTGTAGCACTAACTCTGGTAAAACGTACACATTGCTCTTTGTATTGTTGTTATACATTCATGAAAAACATGTAAAAATCAGATGCACAGCTGTTTTAAATGTAAAGCACAGTTGTTTAGTGAGGAAGCAAAATATAATAGATAGGACAGAACAAGAAAGGCTATTAATAAGCTTTTATTGCGCAAACGTATTATGACATGATCATGAAAGAGCTGCACAAAGTGCGTATGCGCATCTTGAGCGCTGAATGATGCGCTTGAAGCAACACGGAGTCACAGGGCGGCGCGCAGCTCTTCAGTGTCCGCCGCATTAAAGTTAAAAGCACCAAGGAAAGAGAAAGACATATTGACTGTGTATTATACAGTATCTTTGCAATAGTTTATTAAGCCTTTTCTTTTAACAGTTTTAAATTTCAGTTAGGCTACTGTGCACGTGAAGAACAATTATACTGCGCCGAGTCTACTAGTGTTGTGATCTAACAGACACTCAGCAGAAAGTGATTAAGTTACAGCAATAAAAGTCTAGCAAGATAGTCATTATATTACGAAACCATAGACCTTTATCTACGGATCAATTATAATAATAACATTGAATCATCTTGGAAAGAGTTTCATCATGTTAACTGTTGTAACCGAACGCGACGAGCTGTTTGAACACCGAATAGAGAATGACTGACAGCCGCAGTGGAGGGAAAATCTTTGGTTAACTTTAATTTAATTACTTAAATATACATTTCTATTTCACATTATACTATAGTATGGCTTCATAAAGTATACACGATTAACATAGGTCACCTATTTTGGTTTCAAAACGGCGTATTTGCCGAAAGGTGAATGATTTTCGTGTATGCTGCATATTGATAGCGGTTTCCTGATGCCCGCAAATTAGTTCAAACTCACGGAATCAAGAGCGTGCGTGCGAGACAGAAGATAATGTGCTCCAAACCGTCCGTGTTGCGCGCGCGAAACAGTCGGTGTTGCGCGTGCGAGACAGGGTAGAGCGGTGAGGGAGAGAGACTGCGTGTGTGCCCCATGAAGCGCATGTAAGAAGCGCATGTAGCATGTAAACAATCCCCGTGACGTAATCAGACCAACTAATCGATAATGACATTCGTTGACAACGATTTTCATAATCGATTATAATCGATTTTATCGATTAGTTGTTGCAGCCCTACATTTCAGTGCAGAAATAACCTTTCAATCAATAAGTAGAGGCTTCAATCACTGAAGGTTGGTTGTAATAATGGTTGTACTGGGTGAGTGATGTTTATTTGCACGTTATGTCTGCTTGATCCACATAAAAGCAACTGCATTAGTAAAGTGAATGGGCGATACACCTGTAACACGCGGCGCGCGCTCCCGCGGCCGGCCATCAATCTTCGGCGGACCATCACTTTTCGGCTACGAGTCATTTGAAATACAATAAACGTACAAATAAATATTACAGATTAAAAAACGATCGGAAATGTCGTCCAATTTTCTAATACTATTGTTTGATGACAACAATACATTTGGAAAACAAAATACAGCCATTTCTGATTTTTTCTTTTAAACAAAAAACCAAGTTGCACCCTTTTTTAAATGTCATCTTTCATTCCGAAATAGAATAATGAATGAACGAAAAAGTACACGGGCCGTGCGTGTATTTTTTTATATATATATATTATTATATGGGGGGAAATGTGTATAAATATCGGTATCAGCCAAAATGAGTTTGCAAATATCGGCATATCGAATATCGGCCAAAATCCAATAATTTGCGTCCCTACCAAGTGTCTCACACTGCATTTTCGCTCAAATTGACCTTTTCACTTGCGCATTGCTTGCTTTGTTTATGAGTCGAGTTTTCCTTTTAAAAAGCAGATTGAGTTTGTTTGCAAATGCTGGATTTGTTTGTTTAATTATGGCACAATATTAATTCCATTGAATAACTCCTATTTCAAAAAACAGTGGCGTGTTCCTGCATTAACTTGCAGATTCGTTTTAAGCATAATATATGCCTGTGGTGAAGAGTAACTGAAAAGATTGTCTCTGATTCTTTTTGTTTGTTTATTACAGACTACTTCCAAAATTGTGTTTCCACATCTGAGATGAAGGCAGTGAAAAGAACGAAGTGGAATAAGAATAAGCTCTTCAAAAAACACAACTTCTCTGAATAATGTGGGGGAAGATGTTTGCATGATTTGTAAATAAACACTTTAAATACATTGTCTAACTCTCAGCCTGTTATTTGAAATAAAATAAAAAGAAAAATCACGTTATTTGTTGCATTGCAGTTTGAGACATTCACTGTTTTGTACCTTAATTCATTATTGCAGATGTGTGAACTTATTTGGGATATTCTGGTTGTATTCCAATGGTATTGTACAGCATTTTATTTGTATTGCATTTCAGTAGTATTGTACTTTAGTCGAATTATGTATTGCAGTGCTACCGCAGCTATATTGCAGTATTATTGCAGTACTACCGCAGTTATATTGTAGTACTACTGCACTTGTATTGCAGATCTACCGCAGTTATATTGCAGTATTATTGTAGTACTACTGCAGTTATATTGCAGTATTATTGTAGTACTACTGCAGTTATATTACAGTACTACTGCAGTTATATTGCAGTACTACTGCAGTTATATTGCAATATTATTGTAGTACTACTGCAGTTATATTGCAGTATTATTGTAGTACTACTGCAGTTATATTGCAATATTATTGTAGTACTACTGCAGTTATATTGCAGTATTATTGTAGTACTACTGCAGTTATATTGCAGTATTATTGTAGTACTACTGCAGTTATATTGCAGTATTATTGGAGTACTACTGCAGTTATATTGCAGTATTATTGTAGTACTACTGCAGTTATATTGCAGTATTACCGCAGTTATATTGCAATATTATTGGAGTACTACTGCAGTTATATTGCAATATTATTGGAGTACTTCTGCAGTTATATTGCAGTATTACTGCAGTTATATTGCAATATTATTGGAGTACTACCACAGTTATATTGCAATATTATTGTAGTACTACTGCAGTTATTGCAATATTATTGGAGTACTACTGCAGTTATATTGCAGTATTACCACAGTTATATTGCAGTATTATTGTAATACTACCGCAGTTATATTGCAGTATTATTGTAATACTACCGCAGTTATATTGCAGTATTATTGTAATACTACCGCAGTTATGTTGCAGTTCTACTGCAGTTGTACTCCAACTACTGTATACTGCAATAATGCAGTTTTTTCGTGTCCAAAAAACTGCATTTTCTACATGCAGTATTACTTCTAAAAAAACTGCAGTAATTTTTTGTAAGGGGTATCACAACCCGCTCAGAAAAAGGACATTTTACGGGTCCCTTTTATATTAGGGGTGCACGATATATCGAATCAATATCGTTATCGCGATATCACTTTGCTCGATATACATATCGAAAGTGTCGCGATATTTATGCAATATTTTGTTTATGATGCGTCTGGTCCACATGCACCGTTGCATTTCCCCCGACTCATTTCCTGATTCTCCTTCTCCATAAACAACATGAAATCAAGGAGAGGTTTAACTTTTCATGCTACAGATTTCCCACAGTGGTCAGAAAGAACAGGGGAGACACTTTGTTTTTCTCAATATAAAGTCGCTACTCGCTCCAAAGCTAACCGCCGTCACTCTCTCACTTCTCCCTTGCTCTCCTACCACAGTCCCACACACACTTGCCGGCTCGACGCGCACACCAGCGCATAAGTAAACATCAGGCCACGGTCCACCTGGCAACTTCATGCGTGTTCACTGATCGGATAGCTATCTGATTTATCAAAATACGATCTTCAATTCCCGCGCTATATGCAGATTTAATGGAGTGCACCTCACCGAAAGCAACAGTTATGGGCTGCATTTTACGATCATCAGGTAAAATAAGATCAGTTCGTTTATTTACTTTTAATGAAGATAACTGTGAAAAGCGTCTGTGACTTACTTTCACTTTGATTTGCGATAGTTTGCGCGTTCAGCTGCTCATCCCCTGTGATGCGTGTTGCAGTCGCGCGCGGCGTCATCTGGCCATAACATGACCTGTAACGTTCTCATTTTTAGCGTTTTTGGAAGGAGTACATTTTACATATGTTGCTTCAACAACGAGATGCATTTACATTTGTCCAGTTTCGACTGAAATGCGGCCCAGACCACCTCCTGAAGTGGTTTGAGCGATTAGATTCAAATACGTCACGAATGCGTTTCACAGGGCATTTACACCTCTTTTCACGATCAGATAGCTAATATTATCCGGTCAAAGAAAACACATATAGTGGCGTTTATGTTGCATAGTGTGTTCTGTAGACTTGCTATTTATTTATTATCTTTTACACTTTAGTGTACACAACTAGTAACATGTCCTGTTCTGTAGACATGGTTATTATTTATTTATTAATGCTTTACCAGTCCAATATGACTGTCAGTTGAAATAAATATTATGTTATAAGAAAACTTTTATTTATTTGTTTTATTTATTAATCTTTTTTTGATGCGTTTTCCAATAACTTTTGTAGTTTTACATCCGTTTAAAAATATCGAAATTAATATCGATATCGCAATATTCATTATCGATATCGCAATATCACATTTTTGTCAATATCGTGCACCCCTATTTTATATCTTACTTTAACAGAGTGCTCAACTGAGACAGATTTATATGCAGTTTACACTTAAGTGCTAACATGCAACTCAAATGTGTCAGGGAGAGCATCTTTTTTTTTTTTTTTTTTGCCACTACATGCATCACAAACCTCATCAGTATGAGTGCATGTTTGGAAAGTGCAAAAAATATTATTAATAAAAATAACACAAAATTATTACACAAGTGCTTCACTTATCAAAAATGAATAAAAAGTGAAATAAGTAGCATAAAATTAAAAGGTGAATGCAGTAATGTAAAAAAAAAACATTTTTTTAATTCATTTTTATATATATATATATATGAATTTTACAAACATTTCATTAATTTCTATTTGAGTCAAGCTCCAATATGTTTGAGATGCATCAGGAGAGATTGGGTTTACACTGGGAATATGATGTTTTGCGCCGATTGCAATTTTCTTGGCCGATTCCGATATTTTTTGTAAGTGTGAAGTTGTGAACTGCTGATAGCGATTTTCATTCAAAGGACTATAATAAGATCTTCAATGCAAAATTGTTTTTGCTTTCTGCAGTCGCCATTCATTGTTTACATGCATAGCTTTTGTTTCAATCTAACTGAATTGATTCCGATTGGTGAATCTGAATGTAGTGTTTACATGAACGCTAAACAAGTGATCGGTTGATGTGCGTTTTAACATTGCTAAGAAAATTCCCGCTCCTCCGTAGGGTTGGGTATCGAGAATCGAGTATCGATTGGAACCGAGACTAACTTTTCGTTTTTCCCGGAATCGTTCAAAAGTTAAAATTTCGATTCCTAGTTTCAATATTCACAGTCCGCCGAGCGGAAGAAGAAACCGCTGAACAACACCAACGAAGAAGCGTCTACCGGAAGTGTTGGCATAACCGCGCGAGTCGAACATGAGTAGCTTACGTCGGCGGTCCAAAGTGTGGCTTTACTTTTCTAAAAATAACGAAATCTCGGCAAAATGCAAAATTTGTGACAAAAGGAGTATTTTTACAGAAGGAGTATTTCCTTCAGAAAGGATTATTTCCTTCAGAAAGGCCGTTGGTTAGCAAGGTTAGCTTTTTTGACCCTGCCTCTTAAAAGAATCGGAATCGAGAATCGTTAGGAACCGGAATTGAAACAAGGAATCGGAATCGGAATCAGAATCGTTCAAATTCAAACGATACCCAACCCTACTCCTCCGTGAGAGATACGATACCGCTGCGTCTCACAAGTGTCGCTCATCGGTAATCACACCACCGGCCTCACTTGTCCCGCTCGCCACTGTAAACATGATGAATGGCGACTGTAGAACGCAAAAGCCGAATAACGGACATTTTGGGCGATGTCGAAACATATTCTCGGGCAGACTCATCAATAGCCTAGACTTGTTGTTTAACTACTGCGCTCTGTTATCGGTAGGCGTGGCCTCATATGGCAGCGATGCAAGTGCATTCTGGGAGTTGTTGTCTTTCATCCACATAAGCCAAAAATACATTTCCTGGCTTTTCTCAGTCTAGAAAGCTCCAAATTCAAAAATAATTTCACATTTCTTCTACATAAATGACCCATTTTAAATACGCATTAATCTTTCCAGAGGTGAAGTATCCCTTTAATGGCAGATCAAAACGGCTAAAGATCCACATTCTACATGAAATTGACGCCAAACTTGAAACTAGTTTTTGCTTGTAGCTGTATTCCAAAATAAAAGTTTATTAAGTTTATATAAGTTTATATAAGTTATATAAGTTTCTGTTTTTTATTGATTGACAGCTTCTCAACACACAAAAGATATATCTGGCTGTCATCTCTGCATTCTTGAAAAATTTGAACAAGTTTTGATTGGGGCACTTCTCATAACGGTGAAGAGGAGGCAGTGTATCAGTGTGTGGATGTGAATTTGAAAGTGAAAACTCCATCAAGCCCAGCTTTCACGCTCCTCCTCTGTGAGGCTGGGAAAATGGGAAGAGAATGTTCCTTTTGAAAGAAATGTTCCAGGCTTTTGCAGTCACATACTTCTGTACGTTTGTTAAAGTTTGGAGTCTGTAAAAAAAATATCATACTCACTGTTTATTTTATTTGTTTATTTATTGTAAAAAAAAAAAATAAAATAAAAACTGTTGTAATTTACGATGTAATTTATTCCTGTGAAGCAAAGCTGAGTTTTCAGCATCATTACTCCAGGCTTCAGTGTCACATGATCCTTCAGAAATTCGTTAATTTTTTTTTTTTTTTTTTTTTTGAGAGAAACCGTGATGCATTTTTCCAGGATCCTTTGGTGAATAGAGCGTTTAAAAGAACATCATTTATTTAAAACTGAAGTCTTTTGTAACATCATAAATGTTTTATCAATTTCATGTATCCTTACTGAATAAACACATTGATTTATTTCTTTCATACATAAGTAAATATTTCCTACTCACCCCAAAGTTTTTAATGTTGCTGTATGTTTGAGCCAATAGCTTCTTCATTTCAGACATCCACCATTCTGATTACAGCATTTGCACTATGATTTTGATCAGAAGTGAGGTATTTCTGTAGCCTCTGTGGACTATTAAAGCAGATGATTGGCGCTCCTGGTCTGTTTGAGATGAGCTGACGATAGGCAGATTAAATGATTGGGTTTGTGGTGATGCCAGCTGACCTTATGCCCCAGTGCAGTTGTTTTTCCTGTTAAGGAGCTAATCTCTTTATTTTTGCAGAGCTTTTTGATAGGCTGCCACTGATGTTTTGAAGTCTGAATGCGTGTCGTACTTGCACCCAAAAATGAAAATGTCGTTAATGACTCACCCTCATGTCGTTCCAAGCCTGTAAGACCTCTGTTCATCTTCGAAACACAGTTTAAAGTATTTTAGATTTAATACGAGAGTTTTAATGTATGTACGGTATAGCCTACTGTCCTTGTCCAGAAAGGAAATAAAGACATCATCATTGTCAGCATGTTCATTTATTAACAGAATAACGCCCCCCTCTCTTAGGCTGCACTGAGGCATCATGGGTGATCTGAGTTTGCATTCCCATTACTTGGCAGAAACCGTCCTAGTGCTGGGAATGGGGAGCAGCTGTGTGTGGAAATGTCTTGAAATGCACATATTTGAGCACCTATGCTTGCTCTCATGAGTGTTTGTGATTTGTTCCACAGGAAAACCCAGCACAGCTCCCTGGACCAGAGCTCACCACCTCAGACAGGGATTTCCACTTACAACCACCAGTTGCTGGGAATGTACGACCCCAAAGATGACTTCCCGCTCCGCAAGACAGGTACTGTTAAACTAGCCTCCTTCTTCCTGATGTGTCCTGGCCTGTCAGACTTTCACTAGGGTTGCTCAGGCCAGTTGGGGTTTACTTGTTTAGAACTGGTTCCAGAACACGTGGAAAAACCTCTGTGACCTTTGCTTCCATTGACGCTTGTGGAAACCCTTTTTTTTCTCCTCCTGCAGATGCAGAAGCCTTTTTCTCACACCCACACACAACTGTACAAGATTGTGACGTTCAACCTGAAATTACTTAGCAAACAATATAGTCAAACCTTTCTGAGCAGTGTTATTTTAGAATTATTTATAGTCATGTTCATAGTTTGAATTAGCTTTTTTTATTGTGCTTTTTAAATTTTGTATTAGTTTTTTTTTTTTTAAATATTACTATTACTATATTTTAAAAAAAAATTTGAATTAGTTTTATTATTATTATTATTATTTCCAGTTTATAAATATAGTGCTTCAATTTAAAATTAGAAATGTTGCTTGGCAACCAACTGAAATAAGTTTAGGTTTTTCGTCTAATATTTATTTTATTTTGTGTCACCTTTATTTCAATTAACAAAAATGTTTACAGTTGTAGTTAAAAACTTAAAAAGGGTGAAATATCTGTTTTGCTCCAAAATTCAAAGCAATAAAGTAAAAATAAATAAGTTAAAAATGTGTTTTGCAACTGTAAAAAAAAAAAAATTGTAATCACGTTTTTTCTTTTGTCAAATCAACTTAATTTATTTAGTTCAGATAACATAATATTTTGAGTTTCTGATGATTAAATCAACCTCCTTCATTGTATTAACTCACTTTTCCATTTCAATGAACTTAAAATTTGAAGGCAACCAGGTTACTTCATTTTTTTAAGTTAAACCAACAATATTTTTTTTACAGTGTACCTATTTTATGACCATTAAGATCTTTTGCATGTAACTGTATTCACAATTTATTGATGCATTTTATTATTATGACAATTAAATTATAATAGAATTAGCAAATTTAGTACAACAAATAATACTGTAGTTTATTTGTACTTTAGTAATGAATTTCAACATTTACCAAATTGAATATTTAATTACAATTAAAAAAAAGTTATTAATGAGAATTCAGAAGAGAAATGTGTTGAATTGTATAAAAAATACATTTTAAATTAAAATACTTTTTTTTATGAATAAATAAATGGTACAATTTTATTTTATTTTCCTTTCGAAACATGACCAGGGCGTGCCTTTTACAATTTTTGTGAGATCCACCTTCACACACAGCTCTGTCCAGGTAACATTGTCCAGATAACACTGAAGACTCTTGCCCTTCTCACCTTGCAGAACATTCTGGAAAGTTTTCTGCTTCTGAGAAAAGGCGGAGGTTTTAGGCGTAGACATTCTCTGTGGCATCTGCTGTGTATTAAGAAGGGCTCCAGTGTCTGTGGGCTGGCATTGGTCCTGTGCCCCCCTGCTTCAGCAGCGCTGTCTTCACTATCAGGGCTCCAGGCGGTGTGTGTTAAAGAACTTGTACCCCCTCCCTCTCTGCTGCGGGAGAGCACTCAAGGGCAATTCCTATGCAGACTCACTTTGGGCTGGTTTAGGTAGCGTAAGGCCTCTGTGCTCATTAATCACACTGGAAATGGGCCTGTCAGGGAGCCGCAGCACAACCTGCCCTGGGCCTTTAGCACACACAGAGCCCCGGTGAGACCTGCGTAATTACAGTGCAGGCCAGTGAGACGGGAGGGAGGTGTTACGGGTGCATTACTGTCGTAACTGCGGATGGAAGGTGAATGCATCTCCTGCTACTTAAAGCAAAGTGTCCAACTGGACAGAAACCTTTATGACCTCTGTGTCTGCATTAAGATGACAATTGATGTTCACTACACTCGGTCCGAGTCCGAAGTTAACTTTTCGCCCCACCTGCCAAACAGGTGAACTGAAACGATGTGCAGGTTCCAATTATTCTTTACAGGCAATTTTATTTTATTTTATTTTAATTATTTGTAATTTTTTTATTATTATTATTTTATTTATTTTTATTTTTTTATTATTATTGTTATTTAATATTATCTTTTTCATTTTTTCATTTTTTTCTGCATTCATTTTAATTTAAGTTAAAAAATTTATATATAGCCTTTTAGAAGTTTATTATTATTAACACACTCTCTATATAATTTTTTTTTATCATTATTGCCTTGGTGCCATGAAACTGCACCCTTCATAGACAATTGCTTTTTATTTTGATTTTTGTTTTGTGTAAATGAATATTTCAATATTTTATGTTCTTTCACCATGTGTGATCATCCTAGACAAACAAATGACACAAGGACTGACTTTTTTTTTGCAAATAATCTGAGCTTCTTATAATCATTCTCATAATTTCGATGTTGACAAGTTACCGGTCACATTTGGCTCTCTGCGAGTGTCAATATTGGCCGCTGATTTCACTGTTGCAACCCGCTGTTTGGTTTGATGTGATCCAGTGTTCCCCCACAGTTCATTGTTTTCATTATCGGTGAGTGGCACAACCTCTTTGACGTTCTTTCATGGTTATATTTCCCATGCGAGCTGTTAACCTGGGAAAGCAGCAGGATGATGCAGGCGGTGGAACTTCGGGAAAGAGGATCTGATGGTCTGAACGTCAAGCTGTGAAATGTTCTTTGTTTAGTTCTGATGATTGAGTTTGCGGTAAGGCTCGTTTGCGAGTCGATTCCAGTCCTCCCGCTGTAGATAAACCTCAGTTTGCTCTGGCTGGCAGAGTGCATTCCTGCAGTGGGGATACGGAGAAGGAGGGTGGCCCAGGCCTTAACCAGAACTGTTTGACGCTCTCTTTCCCTCCATACCGCCCCTCTCAGGACAGGCCAGAGTCTGTTTTCTCACGTCTCACCTAACCGTCCGACATCTGGAACCTTGGCTGTTGGCAGCTGCAGGAAGTGTGATGTTGTTTTAGGACAGTGAAGTCTGCCATGAATGGTGCAAAGATGGTTCCTCGTCTCTATGTATGTCATGATTTTCTAATAGTGGTGACCAGTGTTTTGGGGGTAACGTTAGACGTTGTGTGATCAGATCTTTTTCATCTGAGTATTGCTTTTTAATCCGAATCTAACACAGTTTTTAAAAACATACTGTATGTAATCAGATTTTTTGACAATCAGATTTCAAACAGACAAGAAATACATCGCTCATTAAATGTGCACCGTATAATTTCTTGTAATGTGTCATGTATTTAGATTTTTTCTTCTCCCAAAAGTATACATTGCTTATTAAATGTACACAATATCAAATAACATTTAATTCAATTAGATTTCACACACCAATAGATTATTCTTTACATTTTAACACCATCAATTACTTTTTAAAAATAATTTTTTTATTGCTTATTAAATTTGCACAAATTACTTTTTTCTCCCAAAGTAGCATTTTATGCAATATGATTTTTGAAGTTATTCATTGCTCATTAAATGTACACAATATCAGTTTATTTTCTTTAAAAGAAGTAACGCTATGTAATCCGATTTTTCATATAATTTACACACTATCAGTTTATTTTCTTTAAAAGAAGTAACTTTTCCACTAATTCACTTATTAAATTGCCACAATATCAGTTACTTTTTCAAATAAGTAACATTACTTTTACAACATGTCTATCTCCATGTTGAACTGTTTAAATGGGTTAGAAAAACAGGTATTTTTAACATGAAATGATGCTCAATGGACCTTTAAAACAAACAAACAAAAAAACATGTTTTTGCAACTTTTTGTCAGAAATGTAACATTCGGATTTGTGATTCTTTACGTTTCTTGTTAATGTGAGATGGGGATATAAAAAGTAAAAAGTAGAGGAAAAATTACATGACGTTGCAATAAAAAGTAATGCAATATTGTGGCATGTTACTTTTTAAAGTAACATACTTCAGCAGTGGTGTCGACACGTTCTTCCTTTCTTTTCTCGCTAGGTGTGAATGTATCTTGTAAATGTGACTCAGCGAGAGCTCTTTTGTTTCATTCATGCGTTCTCTCTCCTGAACGTGTTGGATCAGGCAGGAAGGTCACAGAGATGACTTTTTGCGCAGAGCAGGCTTGCAGCGTCTGCGACTCTATTGCTGTGTGACTCATTCTTTTTGTCATGTACAAAGTGTTTGTTCCTGGTTCAAAATATGATTTGCTCCCAACCGCTTTAGGGCAGTGAGTAAATGACTCACTGTTATGCCTCACTTTATGAAACGCAAGTTGTACTTGCTCTAATTTGATCAGAAATAGGACACTTTTACAGAAAACGAGTTTGAGACGTATTGCACTTCTCATTTGTACTCCATATGAATCGCCTCCAGGTTACATCGAAGTGCTCTTCACATTTATGTTGACACGTCAATTTTCACTAGGGAGTGTACAGAATTAGAAAGCCGAGGATGGAGAAATCTGGAAGGAATTGAGCTTGATCTTTAAACACAATTAAACTAATCAGCCTGGAGGTTGCAATTTGTGACCTAATACCTGCTAATAACAGCTGGGATTCAGGCTGGGGAACAGCAGGAAAGGACAGAAGCAGATGTCGCGTTAACCGGATATTTTCCGACGTTGACTATTTATTTTAGCAGGGATGGGAAAATCTGAATGCTGTCCGTCACTTTGACAGGTTACGCTGAGGGTGATGTATTCTAACGTGTAACTGTAATTCCCTCCCCTGTCCAGTTGGTGGCGAGTGCGCTCCAGTATGGAAATTGAGTTTAAAACCGAAAAATTAAAACTGCCATGAGAATTCATAAGTCAGAGGCAAAGATGCAAAATCTAAGAGTTGCCTCGGCATTAGTCTCCCTTGATGTGTTCGATTACACACAGGCGAGCATCCAGGTTAGGCCGATGTGGACCTGGAGGACGATTTGAGATACAGAGCTTCGATTTGAGTTTAGTAAATTGTTTACGGTTTGTTCGTATTACAATCGGAATTTAAGTTTATAAATGTATTGTATTGTTTATAGCTGTTTTAGATGAAGTTTACATGACAACGATGTACTAAAACGATGTACTTTTCGCGTACAGACGATAATGTTGTCAAAACAATCCCCGTTCACACGGATTCGCGAAAACAATTAAAAACATGGCAGGCCAGTAGTTGCCGATGTCACTTTGTAAAGAAAAACTACGCGCTTGTAGACTGAACACGTAATACGCATGCGCGTGACATCACTGTTTTCACAAATTCGCGTAGTTTATAAAAGACACTAACAGTATTTAATTTTCAAAAACGTGCACTTTGAAACCCATTTCAAAGTAAATGTAAATGTTAGCATTTTCAGGCTCCCAAAACTCACTCTTGTGTAAATAAGTGGCCAAAACGCATAAAAAGTTTTCCCTTTTTAGTTGAAGATGGTGCCGTGTAAACCATCTTCGTGTGGTGTTGAACATGAAAAGTGACACACAGTCTCTGTTCATCTCTTTCCAAATAAATGAATAAAACAAAAAGCTATTAAAAGTCTTGACTTGTTAAAATATGTAAATTAAAATGATGGGTAATAATTAGGGCTGTCAAAAGATTAATCGCATCCAAAAGAAAAGCTTGTGTTTACATACGGTAATATATGTGGGTGCACTGTGTATAATTATTTTATATAAATACACACACATGCATGTATATTTAAGAAAAAAAACATGTATTTATTTATTTATAAAATATTGATATTTACTTATCATATAAATTATGTATAAATCTATATACAGTTGCTATTAATCGCGATTAATCGTTTGACAGCCCTAGTAATAATAGATTTTGAAGGAATTTTTATGACCCTTTTCCGACTTTTTACAACCAGCGTTTTTTTTTTTTTTAAACTGTCAGCGCCTCGTTATGCTCATGGCGTTCTAAAAACGCGGCGCTCCCATTGAAAACGGTTGAAACATAGAGGTGGACACAAGGCCTAAGAGTTTTTAGATTACTTAAAAATGCTTCGACTTGAAATGGCCTTGTCTAGAGCTAATGAGTATCCATGCCCTGCCCTGAACATGATGTCCACTCCACACGACTTCTGTTTGCCTCCTAAGAGCTCATTTGCCTTATCTGGATCTAAGTGCTTTTTTAATAGCTGTAGTGTGATGACTTCTGCATGTCATTTCCTGTCGGCTCTGTTGACAACTTGTCCTAGCTAAGACACTGCCTGCATGCTCTTCTCAGACTGATAACTCTTCAGCAATCATCGTGGTCATGAACATGTACCTTCAAAATCGTCTCTCGTATTTCATGTTCTGAGATTTAATGCATCAGCTCGTGCTCTGCAGAAGCTGATATGCCAAGAGGAAGCAAACAATATATATACTATATTTATTAATAGAATGATGTTCATTTTTTATGCATTGTTATCATTTGATATTGGACAATATTGGTTATTTATTTAATCGATTTTTGCATTTACTCTAGGTTACGTTTGTTGCCATCTTACATCATTTATTGACACCGTTAAATGCAATCTTTAGCAAATTTAATTTAATGCTTGAATTAGCTTGTAACATGTGAAGCAATTTATTTTTAGTGCTAAATTCTAAATTTACAAAATATTGTAGAATTTTTTTTATTTTGGTCACTTTTTTCGGCCATAAAATGAAAAGAAATATTGACTTATTTATTTTAATGTCTGCATCCCTGGTGCTTTTTCTGTATTTTGGTTCATTTGAAACGGAAGTTGGGAAATTGTGATTTATATCTTAGTAAAGCCGCTTCTCGAACAAGAAAAAACTGTCGGGCAGGGCTTGATTTTGCCCATTGCGAATTGATTGGATGGCTATTGGTCGATCTCATGTGAGTGACATGTTGTCCCGTGGCCCCGCCCTCTCTCCAGTAAACATGTCATCAGAGAAGAGAATAGATATCGCTGCAAGAGGAAGGGGAAAATCATGATGGGTTCAAAAATGATGTTTACGGATTCATTTGTTATAAGTAAAAAAGACTTGTCAATTTTGATTTCATGGTGACTGTACACTTTGACACGTAGATCTTTCACTTTGTGGAAATAGTTTTCAACCTTAGCATTATCAAACTGCCCGGTAGGGTCACCGTCACCCTTCAAGAGTTGAGTTTGAAGTGTGGGAGTGTGTAACATCAGCAAAATATCACGGGCCACTGCAGCGGACGTGTCAGAGTTCTGGAACAGACACACTCGCGTGCGGTTCTGCCATCTCAACAGTTTTTAGAAGAGGCAGGTGAGAGTCAAGGGCCTGGAGTCCTCTTTGCTGTCAGTGAGAGAGCTCATCCAGTCCCTTTACAGCTGCCTGCTATGGCCTATATTTCATGCTAAAACTATTACAGTTCATCAAGTGGTCAAACCGAAGCTGTACAGCTTGAGATGTCGTTGGGTGCGGTGTTTCGTCATTTACTAGGTTCGTAGATCAATGGCTGTTGGGTTTTGAGTTTCCAACAAAATTGAATCTAGCTTCTAATTGTAAAAGTTTTGTTTCTACTTTTTATTATATCCCAGATGTCATATGATTGACGCATGGTAAGCCGAACAGGGCTCATGTTAAACTTTATAACTGCTCGTGTTTCTCCACCTTTGCTAATGCAGGGCATTAATGGCAGCATGCCTGCTGTAGATTTCTTTGATAGAGATGTCTGGGAATGTTTCCTACCACTTACCAGAAGTGCCATCCTCATATCTACCTAGTTTGATAAGTATAACCACAAGATTGGCTTTTCAGAAGAGAGTGCTCTTTAGAGAAGAAGTGATGGAACCTGTGCTTCCTCAACATCTGCCTATTAGTGGCAGTGGCATAGGTTTTTACATCGAACATTCATTTGGACCCATCTATAACTATGTGCTATGACTCATTAGAAACTGTAGGAGGCAACGAATGTTATGTTTTAGCCAATGCTATTGCATGCTATGCACAATTTCAGTATCATTTGCTTTATTGCTTGTATATGTTAGTGCTCTCTGTGTTAGTTAGTTGGTATTTATTAGATGATCATTCATTTTGATGTTTATTTCTGTTTGCGTTGCACTGTTAACTTTTATAAGCATCATTAATAGTTCAATATTACTTGCATGAGTTTTTTTTTATTTTGTATTTTTACAACTCATGTTCTATTTATTAAAAAGTTCCAACAGGTGTTTTTTTTTACCATTCGTTGTAAAACTGTGGACCTATTTTTTCAAACGCCTCGCACCTCATTCTTCCATTGAGAGCTTGAACAATAGACACTCCAGACCAGTTGGTGGCGATAATGCACATTTGCCAATTGCAAGCAAACCACTGGCATTTCATTGAATACACAGAAGAAGCAGAATAATACAAACAACCAATTGGAAACCAAAAGTCAATGGAGTTGGACAAAAACTACGATAAAACGTGTTGGAAAGCATCTTTTGCTGCGATTTTTGTATTGGCTTATCAGTGAACACCCCAGACCACTCGGTGAGTTTCATGTCTTTGTAGACTAAAGCACTGTTCTATTTCATCAGAAACTTGTCCTTTAAACACTTGGGTTATTAAATGGTGTATGAAAAAAAATATATATTTTCTGGATATACGTGCCCCTCAACACCCAGGGCAGATCTGTGTGTATGATTTGAACAATTTGAAAGGTTTATTCATGGCTTTTGTTAGTCTTTACAGATGAGGTTATGTTCCAAATTACTATAGAGTGCATTGGTCCTAATGAACTTTGCGTGCTCTCATTTTTGGGCCATGCACATTTTGACTCCAGGTCACAAACAAAGCAAGGGTCAAGCGCCAAAGCACAATTGGGGCAAGAGAGGGATTGAGAGGTCTTTTGTTGGAGTATGTGAGCAGGTGAAAATGTCAGCCGTGGCTAATGGGAGAAATGTCCGTGCCTGGATGACAGCTTCAAATAGGCACGACCCTCTCTGTGAACTTTCATTTTATCAATAGCTGGCCAGGCCTGTGCGTGGCCTCAGTGGCAGGCCTTTTCTGACACGCTATGTCGCACTCCCAAGAGCATGTGTTTGCAAACTGTTTGACTGAAAGCGCTCAGAACCAAGGGTATTCATTTACAGTGTTTACACTTGACAGGCTTGATTAAACTTTTGGGCAAGTTGCTGTGCCAGGCTTGAAGTTGTTCGAATGCTGGTTTGCGCCATTGTTTTTCAACTGGAATCTGAATTCACAAACATAATGAGTGACCTGAGATGACGTATTTTATAAGGATTAATTAGTTGCTTGGTTCAGGTCAAGCTAGTTTCTTTCAACTACTTGCTTTTTTAACAGTTGAATTTCGCAGAATCAGTTCTGAAGTGATCTTTTCACTGCTTATGAGCAGAAATCTTTCTCAGTGGAGAATCAAGATTTTTAAGTTTTCCATCCACCAATCCACTCATAAACCCACCCATCCATCCAACCACCCAACCACCCATTCACCCATCCACCCACTCATCCATCCAACCATCCATCTATCCATCCATCCATCCATCCATCCAACCACCCATTCACCCATCCACCCACTCATCCATCCATTCATCCATCCACCCATCCATTAATCCATCCATCCACCCACCCATCCATCCAACCACCCATCCACCCACTCATCCATCCATCCATCCATCCACCCATCCATTAATCCATCCACCCATCCAAATCCATCCATCCACCCACCCATCCATCCACCCACCCACCCATCCATCCATCCATCCATCATCCTTCCATCCACCCACCCACCCATCCATCCACCCACCCACCCACCCATCCATCCATCCATCCATCATCCTTCCATCCACCCACCCATCCACCCACCCACCCATCCATCCATCCATCCATCATCCTTCCATCCACCCACCCACCCACCCACCCATCCATCCACCCATCCATCCAACCATCCATCCATCCACCCAACCACCCACCCATCCATCCAAATCCACCCATCCAAATCCATATATCCATCCAGCCACCCACCCACCCATCCATCCACCCACCCACCCATCCATCCATCCATCCATCCATCCATCCATCCATCCACCCACCCATCCATCCATCCATCCATCCATCTACCCACCCATCCACCCACCCATCCATCCACCCATCCATCCACCCACCCACCCACCCATCTATCCAAATCCACCCACCCATCCATCCATCCAAATCCACCCATCCAAATCTATATATCCATCCATCCATCCATCCATCCACCCACCCACCCACCCACCCATCCATCCAAATCCATCCACCCACCCATCCACCCACCCACCCATCCATCCAACCATCTACCCATCCATCCATCCAACCGATCCATCCACCCATCCAAATCCATCCACCCATCCATCCATCCAACCGATCCATCCATCCATCCAAATCCATCCACCCACCCATCCACCCACCCATCCATCCAACCATCTACCCATCCATCCACCCACCCACCCAGCCATCCATCCAAATCCATCCACCCATCCATCCATCCATCCTTCCATCCATCCATCCATCCACCCATCCATCCATCCAACCGATCCATCCACCCATCCAAATCCACCCATCCATCCATCCAAATCCACCCATCCATCCATCCAAATCCACCCATCCAAATCCATCCACCCATCCTTCCAAATCCATCCAAACTAAAATAATGTTTATCAGAATAATCTATTTTCCATCATCACTTTTCAGTATAGAACGTTTTTTGAAAAAAATAATACTACAAAAAAAAATATAATACTTACATTCATACATATATAAAATGAATGAATTAAAATCCATCTAAAACCAAAACATCCCAATTCTCCACAGAGCAATATTTCTATTTGAAATAGGTGATAAGATGACTTCAGAACTGATTCTGAGGAAAAGTTTGCAGTAGACAAAAAGGTGGTTTCGGAACAAAGCTTAAGTGTGTGTGTTCTCTATTTACTTGTAACGTCAGACATCCTGCTTCTTGAAAGCACTGTTGCAGGATTAAATATCTGTCCTGTTCTTGCTTTATTTTACTGACTGTCCTCTTTCCGTTTTCCATTAGCATCTGAGCCTAACCTGAAGCTACGATCCAGGCTGAAGCAGAAAGTTACAGAGCGCAGGAGTAGCCCGTTGCTTCGGCGGAAAGATGGGCAGGTCACCACTGCAAAGAAACGCTCTCTGGACATGGCAGGTGAGAGCATCCATCTTGAACATAGTTCATGTTTTATTCATAGTGAAAGTAGAGACATGTCAAAAAATGATTGTCAGAAGAGTGGGTAACTCGTGTCTCCTGCATGCTCACCACAGATCAATGACCTTTGACTGACACCAAATTAAGCGCGTTTTTCCCATCCGATTTCTCTCAGAATCGGCATGCAGCAGTGCTCCTGGTTCTGGTCCAAGTTCACCCAACAACAGTTCAAACAACATTACCAATGAGAACGGCATCGCTGGATCCATCTCCAACAGTCCAATGGAGGTACAGTCCGCATATTAGTGCAGTGGGCGAATGTTTTCAAATACGCCGCACTTTCGCCACATAAATTACAGATTTCCGTAATGAAAAATGTTGCCATGGGAATGTTATGAAGTGACGTAATTACGTGACGTGAGCATCATCGAAAAGCCTATGCCTATTTTTTTATATTTAGAGAAATTGTAGCATATTCCTTTTGTAAAGCTACAGAACTTGTTTGACTCATCAATGTTTTTTAAGTTTGATGTGTTTATAAGGTCTTGTAACGCGTTGTGTTGGTAAGAAATTGGGGATAGCTCACTGAAGTTATTGCAGAGGCCAGACAGACTCACGGAGGCGACTCGCACTTCCCAAATCGAACTCGTATGACTGTCTGTCACACGTTCTATCATCCACATCGTTACTTAATAAACAAAATAAGATAAAAGAAGTTGCATCAAACAGAAATTACCCGCACACATGGGGTGTTCGAGGCGCATATACAATATAATACTGCAGACAGTTCAACAGGGAGCGCGCAGCTCTTAAAGGGGCCACACCTTATTTCCACTCATTACAGTCTGCAATAAAACAAGATGAGAACTTAAATATTCCAGCACTTTCTGTGATGTAGTATACTTGCTTATCATAGGAAGTAATAAGAAATGACTCTTTACATTAAGGTAGTAGCCTAGTGAGAACAAGGTTTTGGGAAATCTTTTTCTCTCTTTTCATCAAACTGCAGTTTTTGCAAGTTTCATAGCATAAAATTGCTGCTATTTCATCGCATAGTTCCTGCTATTTCATCGCATAAAATTGCATAAATATCCATAAATATTTTATTCTATATTAGATTTTTTTTGCATAAATATTTTTAAAGAAAATGGGACACATAATCAAGGATTTTTGCTCGCAACAATCATAAAAAAACTATGCGTTTTTCTGGAAGGACTGTATGACCAGAGTTGGTTAACTTTCCGATAGCATGTAAACATTTGCAGTGAGTAAAGTTCATGGTAAACTTTCCCAAACTGGGGTTTGCCAGGGTGTTCATAAGTTGATAAAAGCTAATATATCAGTTTATAATAATTATATATATATATATATATATATATATATATATATATATATAGATTGATGATAAAAAAAAAATAGAAATTATATTTTGCATTATTATACAAATGAATGTGCCATGGTATTTTTGCCAATGTTTTATAAAAGCCCTTTGGATTTATTTTTATTTTTTTCACACTTTCCTCCATTATGCCTAAAGCGTCTTTATAAGTATTTCATATCTGCAACACATGGCATCTCTCTTGTTGATTGGTGTATTCTTAAATAGATCTGTAAATCTCTGTACTTTTTAGTTTTAGCTCAGTTTTATTGGTGGTCACACTTGTCAAGGAGCTTTGGGAGGTGTCCTGCAATTTTCCTGGCTGTTTCCATGCATGTTTTTTAGACGTCGACAGTCTCCTTCTGTAGACGCGTCCCGCAGGGGTCCGGAGAGCGACCAGACAGAGCTGTTTGTTTTTATCGGTGGGGTTTATTTATCTGTGCATATGTTTGTGTGTGTGTGTGTCGTTCCAGCCATCTTTGGCACACAGACTCGCCGGCAGAGAGGGTCCTGTTAGCCAGCTGTCTCTGTACACATCGCCCTCCCTTCCCAACATCACCCTGGGCCTGCCAGCCACCGGCCCTTCCAGCGTGAGTCCATCTTTCTCTTTCTCCATCGGGGGGCCGGCCCTCTTGCGTGCGCTCATAGAGACTCCACTGTCTGGACCGTCAGGTTGCCACATGTGGCTTTTCAGCACCAGTGGCATTTTAGAAAGAGCCTTTTGAGAGACAATGGCTGACCGCAGCTTACTGACGCAAGCAATATCCTCACGCAAGAATTATTTACGAGGGAATGTCCTCTCTTCTTTGCCCTGGATTCTTTTTGGCTTATGATCCCTCTCTCTCTCTTTCTATTCACATAGATGGCATCCGGCCAGCAGGATGGTGAGAGAATGGCAGTGCCAGGAATACCCATAACCACTCCGTTCATGCCAGGAGCCCACCTGCCGTCTTACCTGACTGCTTCCTCCTTAGAGCGGGAGAGCGGCTCGGCACACAACACACTCCTCCAGCATATGGTGCTTCTGGAGCAGTCCGCCGCTCAAAACTCCCTCGCAGGTCAGTCTCAGTCATAATAACCCATATTAATGTTAGCACGATACATTTTACCTGCAGAGATGGGGTGAGTGTTGAGTGTTGATCTATCTATCTATCTATCTATCTATCTATCTATCTATCTATCTATCTATCTATCTATCTATCTATCTATCTATCTATCTATCTATCCATCTATCCATCTATCCATCTATCCATCTATCCATCTATCCATCTATCCATCCATCCATCCATCCATCCATCCATCCATCCATCCATCCACCCACCCACCCACCCACCCTAGAAATACAATATATCCACTATTGTTTCATTGTTTTATATTATTTATTTCATTATTCACAGTTTTTTATATTATATTATATTAGTATTCAAATTCCATCCATCCATCCATCCATCCATACTTCTTAGAAATACAATATATCTACTATTATGTTTCAATGTTTTATATTATTTATTTCATTATTCACAGTTTATTATATTATATTATATTATATTATATTAAAAATACAATATAAGAATGCACTATTATGTTTCAAAGTTTAATTTTAAATTAATATAAATTTTTCATATTTTCTTAAAGGTATCTGTAAACGAAACTTTTAAAATTTAATATTCAAATTTATTTTGCTTTCAATTTGTTTATTGATTTATATTAAAAATAAATATATATATATCTTTATTCACCAAGATTGTATCATCATTATTCACCTTTTCTTAAATATCTATAATGAGACGTGCAATATTCAAAATTCTAAAAAATAAAAATGCATGTTGCAATTTTTTTTACTAGCTATTATTTACATTTTCTTAAAGATATCCATAAAGCAGCCATATAAAGTTTAATATTCAAAATGTTAATTTTGAATATTATGTCATTATCTTTTTAGTTATGTTTTAAACATTCACAAAAGAAGAGGGGGAGGGGTGTTTATAAAAAAGATTATTTATTGAACAGATTATGGCATTATTCTACATTTTAGCTGATGTTATTTTGTTGTAGGGAAATATGAAATGTCTTATTTTCTTTGAAAGGAAGGAAGGAATGAAGACAGTCCCACTTAAATTTGTTCGGCAGGTTGACATCGGCACATCTTACCCTAAAGCATCTGACACTTAACACCACTGCTTCCATTTTGGGAAAAATGTTAGATTTAATAATTAATCTTTGCGAGTGTTGTATTACTCAAATGTATTATTCGCATGGTTCGTTGATTCTCGTAATACACAAATATTTCTCACATTTGTGACATAATTTCCCATTATTTGCACATTATATCTCCAAATTGCAGCAAAGGGGGGGCCTCCAAACAGCCAGGTGCCCCGGGGCCTCGCAGGATCATAATGCGTCGCGCTCCGTTCTCCCTGCGGTTGTCATGCATTTACTGCTTGTAATTAGTCCAGCATAGGTTATGCAGCGTCCTTTATAAATTGGATTCAATTTCCTCCGATACGCACTAAAGAAGGCTCATTTTAATCAAATTAGTCATAGGCGGTGTTAATTAGCCTCCCGATGTGCCAGGAACGGCTTCACGAGAGACGGGAGAGGGATGCTGGCAATAAGAAGAGGTCAATACTTATCCTGAGGATGAGAGAGAGAGACGCCTCACTGGCGCAGTCAATTCGGACTAATGATTTGTGCCATCAAAGACCGTCACGTTAAAGAGCTAACCTTTTCTCCGCCCACTGTTGTCAGGGAGATGAGCAAATCCAGTGCGCAGGAAGGGTACAAACAGGAAGTGTCAAGCCCCTGGGACGGACGGGGAGTGTGTCTGAAGCAGAGTGGCGCAATAATGGCATTAAAACAATTTATGAGAAAAAAAAAAGTTTTCTGACTGAATAGCTTTTGCTCCGGTAATCCATCATTACGTGTGTATATATTTACATTTACATTTAATCATTTAGCAGACGCTTTTAACCAAAGCGACTTTCAAGTGGTGAGAGCAACAGAAGCAATTAAACTAAAAAGAGACTACAGTACGCAAGTGTCGTGACCCTTCCCAGTTTAGTCTAATGCAGCTTAAAAAAAAAAATATATATATATATATATATATATATATGGAATAGAAGAGATAAGAAAGTGTTAGTATTAATTGATCATGTGTGTGTGTTCACTCACTGTTTATTGAATTACACGTTTATTATATTTATTTATATATTTTTTAGATATAAGGACTATTATACAACTATGAAATATATATATATATATATATATATATGAAGAGTTCAGATGCAAAAGCCTCTAAGTGCCATTTGAAATTTTCTTCTAGAATGATCATTTTTATCAAGCTTATATATTCAAGTTCAGTAATTTCACTTAAATGACAATTAATAGGTAATCTTCATTGCAATTTAAGTTAAATTACTGAACTTAAACATACAAGCTTGATAAAAATGATCATTCTAGAAGAAAATTTCAAATGGCACTTAGAGGCTTTTGCATCTGAACTCTTCATATATACATACACACATAAATACATACATACACACATGCAGTTTTTATATTTTACTGTTTAAAGATTACATTTTATTTTATATTATTATGTAAATTATATTATTATGTAAATCATACTTAATGATCTGAAAATATTATATATATATATATATATATATATATATATATATATATATGAAGAGTTCAGATGCAAAAGCCTCTAAATGCCATTTGAAATTTTCTTCTTTAATGATGATTTTTATCAAACTTGTATATTTAAGTTCAGTAATTTCACTTAAATGGCAATGATAATTACCTATTAATTGTTATTTAAGTGAAATTACTGAACTTAAATATACAAGTTTGATAAAAATCATCATTAAAGAAGAAAATTTCAAATGGCATTTAGAGGCTTTTGCATCTGAACTCTTCATATACACACTATTGATTTACGTACGTTTTATTACTTTTATTGAAATGAATATATTTTACTGGGGGCGTTGTTGTTGTTTTTGTTAAGTTTGAGATCGTTGCACTTTAAAATCTCACCTCAAGGTCTGTGTTCTGTCCTAAAACGGAGACGAGATGCGCTTAAACCTTCAGTCGTGTGTGTATTCAGGAAGCTTCACCCCCAGAGAGCAAAAGCGGGCAAAGGTGTTAATTAGTTCAGGGCTAAGTGCTAACTAGAATCTGCTGTGTAACCCAAAGCCCATGTGTTGTGTCCCCAGGCCTGGGTGGCGTGCCCCTGCAGTCCCATCCCATCCATAAGCTCCGGCAGCATCGGCCCCTCGGACGCACGCAGTCGGCCCCCCTGCCCCAGAACGCCCAGGCGCTGCAGCAGCTGGTGGTTCAACAGCAACACCAGCAGTTCCTGGAAAAACACAAGCAACAGTTCCAGCAGCAGCAGCTTCACATCAGCAAGGTACAGCATTCTGCCTGCCTTTAGCTCCCTTAATCACCATGGCAACCAGCAGGATGTGCAGTCCTTATATGGTCAGACCGGAAGCGCTCTGCTACTGTGTTTGAGTGTATGTGGGACTGCAGTCATGAGCGGACCCAGACTGGATCTATGAGTAGAATTGCTGAATTTTGGCCGAAATGCGTAATTCTGTTAAATTAATTATGTTAAACAGGGTTTAAGTAACTATTTTGTCTGCTGGTCCCACCTTAAAAGATTTATATTTTTGAAGTTTTAGAAAAAAATTATAATAATCCTTCTTATTAAAAAAAAATTAAATAAAATTTGCACGACCACTACCACTAGTCCCCTTGTGCTCACCAAAGCTGCATTTATTTGATCCAAAATAAAGTAAATTTTTGAAATGACGTTTGAAATGACTAAAATCATTTTCTATTTGAATATATTTTAAAATGTAATTTATTCTTGTGATGAAAAGCTAAATTTTCAGCATCATTACTCCAGTCTTCAGTGTCACTTGATTCTTTATAAATCATAATAATTTGCTGATTTGATACTCAAGAAACATTTCTTATTATCAATGCTGAAAACAGTTGTCATTTATATATATATATATATTAGGGCTGTGCAAAAGTTAATTGCGATTAATCGCATCCAAAATAAAAGTCTGTTTTACATAATATATTTGAGTGTGCTGTATATAATTATTTTGTATATATAAATACCTATGCATGCATGCATGTATATATTTAAGAATTATTTGCGCTTAAAATCTGTATATATATAAAAATACATAGTCTATATTATATAAATATAAATATTTTATATAGGAATAACACATTTTCTTAAACATATACATGCATGTGTGTGTATTTATATATACAAAATAATTATATACAGCACACACAAATATACTATGTAAACACAGACTTTTATTTTGGATGCGATTAATCGCAATTAACTTTTGCACAGCCCTAATATATATATATATATATATATATATATATATAAAACTGACCGCAGACTTTTGAATTGAAGTGTTTTTTGCGAAACAAATTATTTTTTTTTTGCTGGAAAATTATGAATGAATATGGCTTTTTTACCTACTTATTCAATTGTATATAAGAAAGTATTTTGCAGATAAATGTAATAAATAAATAAATCAGTAACTATAATTCAATATTTATGGAAAAGGATTAGGGCCAAGCAATAATAAAAAAATAAAACCATCTCGAGATTAAAGTCATTATAATGCGAGATTAAACTCGTTAAACTTCGAGAAAAAATTCGAAATAGAATCTTGAGAATAAACTCATTAAATATCGAAAATAAAGTCGTGTTTCGAGAAAAAACTTGTTAAATTTCGAGAAAAAAGTTGAAATACAATCTTGAGAATAAACTCATTAAATATCGAGATTTCGACTTTTTTCTCGAAAGTTAACGAGTTTTTTTCTCGCAACACAACAACTTTATTCTTTGAATGAGTTTATTCTCAAGATTGTATTTTGACTTTTTTTCTCGAAATTTAACGAGTTTAATCTCGCATTATAATGACTTTAATCTCGAGATGTTTTTTTTTTTATTATTGCTTGGCCCTAATCCTGTTCCGTAAATATTGTTTGTATTGTATCATTTTTTTAATTAAAATAATAAAAATGCTTGATGGGATGAGCAGTTCATTCTTTCCTAAACTCAACGCCTGCATTCTCATATACTTTTACATATATTTTTTTTTGATTTGGAACAAAGTTTCCAATGTGTAAAGTTTGCAACTACTTCATTTGTAATGAATGAAGTCTTGTTGATTTGCTTCATGAACTTTTCATTGAAGGATTTTAAATCCCTATAGGAAAAGAATGAATGAGGAAAAGTACTTGCTGTGCTCATTTTATTCCTCCTCATGTTTGCTCATGTAGTGTGTGTTGAAGTCTGCCGAGATTACTAGTGTTGACCCCCACCGCTGGAAATGTGCATTATAGATTAGTTATGGAGTTAATCCATGCCTGCACACAAACATGTCGGAATGAGATCACTGGGTGTGGATCACCTCAGCGCTGCACTCGGGGCTTCTGGGAATACGGCCTCTTTGCTCAGCAGATGTCAGAGGATTTAATGCTTCCCAAGCAATGCGTACGCTATTTAGATTTCAGTCCATTCCCATATTTTAGAAGTTAGAAGTTTGCTGTGGAGATGTGGGAAGGCACATGTTGTGAATCTGTGCATGTGGTTTTCCGCATATCGAAGTAGGTCCAGTGCATGACATCTGTGGCCATAATTTGTGCATTTTATACAATGCTTTTAGGAAAAAATATGTGAAATAGATTTAAACATGGTAAAATGTTAAACTTAATAGTCAAGTGGGGAGAACGGAAAAGTGTAGCGCTATTCCAAACTTCCAAACTTTGCTGTTGACACTATTCCAAAACAGGTGAAATGAATAGAATCAGATTCAAAAATGTAAAAATGATAAAAGAAGATCTGCACACAAGACATAGATCAAAAATCTCAATTGAATTTATTGTTCAGGGGCCACAAATTAAGTGCAATTCACACGAAAACATTTTGCGCACCTTGCACTTTTGCACTTTATTTGTGTGGCCTAAATTCACGTGAGCTTTTTGACCTATTTCACATATGTGAAACTTAATAATCCATACATTTCCAACTCTGAAGACATATAATAGTGTAAAATGGTCCCCTACACTGTACACTAAATCTCATTTGTGCAATTTAAATGTACGTATAATCAAATTTAGGGTCTTGCAATGAGACATAAAAGCCAAAATGTTTGGCATCATCAAAAGTTTGGCATCATCATCGCCACTTTTAAATGTAGTCAAACGTGAATGAGATTTAACAGCTGCCCTGGTGAAGAATGTCAAGAGCTGCACAATTCTGGATACATTGAGAATCACATATTTTTTTGTTTCATATAGAAATGGAATTATTCAATGACTCGCTTCTCTTGTTTCACTGGACGAATGAGCATTTTTGAACGAATCACTTGAATGAATGATTCAATGACAGATTAATTTTTTTAAAGCTACACTGTGTGATTTTCACCCCCATCTAGTGGTGAAAAGGTATATGACCATCCAGTGAATATTAGTTTCTGTTCCTCTCAATTCCGATTTCGTTTTAACTCCTACGGTGGCCAATGTAGTCCAAGATTAACATGGCTTCCAGTTCGACCTCGTCCATGAGTGTTAACTCAAACGTAAACGCGAAAGGCGAAGCTTGAATTAACGGGTATGTCCCTCTTTGGCTAATGTACTTTCGAGATGGAGGGACAACATGGCGACCGACATTAGAACCCCTTACCTGTATGTATTTTCAATGGCATATTATACACTCACGAGAATACTTTATTACTTAAACGAAGTAAATATACATTAATGAGCACACATATTTTTGAAAGAACTAAGTGTTTTTAGCTAAGAATAAAATAAAAGAGTTACACTGTGTAGCTTTAAAGGGATACTTTTTTTGGAAATAGGCTCATTTTACCACTCCCCCAGAGTTAAACAGTTGAGTTTTACCGTTTTCAAATCCATTCAGCCGATTTTCTGATATTTAGAAGAATTTCAGTAACCAGACAGTTTCTGGTATCATTGACTACCCATAGTAGGAAAAAAATATACTATGGAAGTCAATGAGACCAGAAACTGTCTGTTTACTGATATTCTTTTAAATATCAGAAAATCGGCTAAATAGATTCGAAAACGGTAAAACCCAACTGTTTAACTCTGGAGGAGTGGTAAAATGAGCCTATTTCCAAAAAAAGTATCCCTTTAAAGCTACACAGTGTAACTCTTTTATTTTATTCTTAGCTAAAAACAGATGGTAAAATGTGGTAAAATGAGCCTATTTCCAAAAAAAGTGGAGTATCCCTTTAACAGTCATTGTCGCCTTTTAGAGGCGTAATTATATAATCGATACAATATTTATGTTTGAAGCGCCAATGTATTTTCAAAAAGGTGATTTGCTCTATTTTGTTCGCTGCCATGCTTGGTGTTTGACAACTATTGAAGTAAATAATGTCTTCATTTCTTTGCTTTCTTCATTCATGCTATCTTCTGGTTTCAGCTAACTAGTTCAATATAGTTTTCATAGTTCCAATAAAGCCTTCAATATAGTACTCAAGACTACATTTATGGTGCTTTGTCACTTTTTGAGCTTGACAGCCTTTGCTCACCATCGTTTACCAAGGGATGGATCAATAATGACAGAATTCAAATAACTGAATTAATATTCATGACCCAAGCCATACCTGCCAGCGTTTGTGTGCTGAGCTGCTAACACTGATGTTTCACTCAACTTTATGGCAAAAAGGCCTGGGAGATGTTTTTATTGAGATGTTTTTGGAAAGCTTTCAAATTGTATCTAGTATGTATATATCTGTGGCATCTAGACGTTTAAAATCATGTCATCCTTGTGAGGAGATTTATGATGTTTGTCCTCAAATTTTGGATTACTCCCGTCATTTTGGCTTTGACTGATTCCTTTTACAAAGAAATGACATGAACGTGTTCACTTAGCTGAAGGGAGAGATGTAGTTGTGGTGAGGAAAACAAAGAGGAGAATCTGAAAAAAGAAAAGCTTGTTTGGAATGAAGCACACAGATGAGGCAATTGCAGAGCGCTCTGACGTCAATTATGTTCCCTTGGCACAGTGCCAGGGGCTCGTGTTTTTACTCGACTCCAGTGTGTGTGTGTGTGTGTGTGCGGGGTGAGGGCGGGGCTAGAGCTGTCATTTTCACTGTGATAGGGTTAGAGACAGCTGTCACAGCATGAACTTGAGCCAAGAGGACAGTTTCTTTTGTTCCAGGAATGTTATTTAAAGCAACTGTAGTAGTAAGTAGTAGTAGTAAAATCTTTATTTGTCCCTTTACAGGGACATTTAAGTAGCTATCTATTAAATTTAAGTAAGTAAATTTAAGTAAAAATTTATAAAAAAAAAAAAAAAAAACAGAAAAACATCACAGACATCACAATTTTTTTTTTTAGCCTAGCTTAGTCTAGCTACTATTTAAAATTAAAATTCATTCACGTTACCTTTTCTTTGTTTCAAATAAGTTTTTCAAATACTGTAGCTTTGACTGTGTGTGTTTTTTTTTGTTTTGTTTTGTTTTTCAGAAGATATTTGTGTGTGTGTGTTGCAGATGTGTTCTGAAGTCATTGTCTTATGAATTCCTTTTCTGTTGTTCCAACCCGGTCTCATCCCAAGACGTCATATAACTGACGTTTTGGGACGTCTTTTGACCATACGTCAATATTCGCCTTTTTAGGGCCCCCTTAAACGTCGGTAGATGAGGTTATGGGATCCTAACTCTACCCCAGACCTAAACCTAACCCTAAACTTAACCCGTCACCTAACTGACGTTAAAGGTAAAGCGTCAGTTGTATGACAGCCCGGAATCGCCATCTACCGACTTTTAAGGGGGCCCTAAAAAGGCGGATATTGACGTATGGTCAAAAGACGTCCCAAAACGTCAGTTATATGACTTTTTGGGATGAGACTGTGTTAGTTGTTCAAATTTCACTACCTTTTTTACATCCATTAAGGAATGTATTTCTAAATGAAACAGGCTATTTGGTGTTTAAAAGAGGTGTATTGATAAATTAAATAGGGACAATTTTATGTTGACTTTAAGGGCTTATGCTTTTTAGAGAATGTGTTAGCTACACTACAACCTAAAACAAAACAAAACAGATAATATACTGTTCAAATTTGTATCTTTTATCTTTTATTTTAACCTTCGGAAAAATACACTACCATTTCATGAGTTTGGGCTTGGTACAATTTTTAAAGGGATAGTTCACTTTGAAATACATTTTTGGTATGTTTTAGCTTACCTCAAGGGCTTCCAAGATGTAGGTGTCTTTGTTTCCGCAGTATCTTCAATTTTGATATTTTTAGGTCAAACCGTTCTTGTCTGTCAGTCATATAATGGAGGTCTATGGTCACCACCTCAAAGAGCATGCACAGAGAAGTCCAAATTAAGCAACAAAACGAGCGGTTTGTGTGAGAAAACTAACAGTATTTATATCGTTTTTACCTCTTGTAACCACAGCCACGTCTAAGTGATCTGAAGGCATGGGCGCTTCGGTCTGTACAAGTGCCAGAAGGGATCTCTTGCGCGGTTGTGAAAAAAATGCAACGTTATCTGTTATTATATATCAAAATCTTCCATTGCGATTTCCTGTATATCTAAATATGTTTAGATCTTCACAGTGAAGGGTAACGCTTCTGAAATCTCTGTGTATACAATAAGTGACGTACACGCGCAATAAGTGACGTACTTCCGGCGCTCAGACCGAAGCGTCCGTGCCTTCAGATCACTTGGACGTGGCTGTGGTTACATGAGTTAAAAACTGTTCGTTTTCTCACACAAACCGCTCGTTTCGTGTCTTAGGCCATCAATGTGTACTTACATTTACGAGTCATTAAATCAGGTTTAATTTGGACTTCTCTGTGCATGCTCTTTGAGGTGGTGACCATAGACTTGCATTATATTGACTGACAGACAAGAACGGTTTGACCTAAAAATATTAAAATTGAAAATACTCTGGAAACAAAGACACCTACATCTTGGATGAAAAAAGGAAAAAAGGAAAAAAGATCATACTGACTAATTTAGTAGCATTGCTAATTTTAGTTAGTTATTCCCTGACACTGTTGAATATACATTCTATTGTAAATGATTAATCTATATGTGTAGAAGTCTGATTGATCGGATGAAGTGATGATGTGTTTCTTCACCTCTCTCAGATGATGGCTAAGCCGAACGAGCCGGGCCGACAGCACGAGAGCCACCCGGAGGAGACGGAGGAGGAGCTGAGGGAGCACCAGGGGCTGGGAGACTCCTCCGAGGGTCTTCCTCACGGGGTCATCGTCAAACAGGAACCTCTGGATGAACAGGACGAAGAGTTTTCGCAGAGAGAGAGACAAGCTGAGGAAGAGCTGCTGTTCAGACAGGTGAGGGTCAGGCTGACCATCTGATTATTGCGGGACACATGGGAGAGAGACACTTCAATACTTTTAGACTATTTAAATATTGGTTTACATTAGTAGCAAAGCCTATTTTCTGGGTGATAGTGTGCTTTAAATCACCAGCAAGCTTTGTTAGGCTGTGTGACTGGCACTCAGCTTGGCCAGGTTCGAATGATATAATGTCATTTACCCCACGGGACATATTCAGTTTATTAACTTTAGGGCTGAGTTGAAAATATTGTTTTTCATCATTTTGATAAAACAATATCCATATGCTTTTTTTTTTTTCATTTGATGTGTGAACAACTTCACTAAACATTATTTGTAGCATCCAATAAATCGCAGCAAGTTTTGTGCTTTGTTACTTTCTGTTACTCTTTGATACGAAAGATATGAAGTCTTAGCTTTCCAATTCTTTGTCCCAGGCACTTGCTGTGGTATTCAGCCATATATTATAGTTATCCATTTTACACACTTAGAAAAGTGCAACGTTTTATTTTTTTGTGTCACCGTCCTAGATGGAGTTACACTACTCGTGTAACTGTATTTAAATAGGGAAAACGTGGAGGCGTTTTGTCGCTTCTCTGCCTGGCCCATATTGAATGAACTGGGCTAGTTAAGTGCTATCAAAGTGTCTCGCGCACCAGAGCGATTGAGTACACGCACTGAGACGACAGAGGTGTGTATTAACTCGTCTTAGTCAAGGGAATAACATAGTTTAATATGAAAATAGGGTGGAGTATCCCTTTAAAGCTGCCAAAAAACAATGGGAGTTTATGTCAAATACAAAAAGAGCAATTACTAGCTAAACAGCTGTGCACACAATAATATGCCAGTTTCATTAATGCACAAGCAATAGTTTAATAAAGTGTTTTTTATTAACATAAAAGCCAAAGGCTTAATGTGAGTTTATTTGTGCAATCCTTGAAAAACGTGTTTTTTTTTTACGCATTAACTGTTTAATGCAACCACAGGTCCTCAATGCTTAATCAATGCTTTTTAATATGAACAGGAAGTGTGCACTTGTGCTCGACGAGATCGTTTTTCTTCTTAATGGGCAGCAGGGGTTTTGAAACCCTCTGCGTGTTCCTGCAATCAAACTGAAATATTCATCAGCTAACTAAAGCTGTGTCCGAAACTGAGGATAGCTGCCAATTAACAGGCAGAACTTTGTAAAAAAAAAAAAAAAAAAACATTAAAATTTTTTTCTAAACTTCCTGAGGTTTCAGACCAGCTCAAGGATGCATAACATCACACACTGTATAATGATCACGGAAAAACTCATGTGAGCTTTAGACACGACCAAGCACATATTTGATTGCTACGATGCTTGTCTCTTAGAGTATACATTGAAATAACTACTACTGTTCAAATGTTTGGGGTCAGTAAGATTTTGTTGCTTTTTGGAAATTAATAATTTCATTCAGCTAAAATGCGTTAAAAATATTTCTAATGCTGTTCTTTTGAACTTTTTATTCATCAGAGAATCATGAAAAATCATGTTGTTTGCACACACAAAAATGTGTGTGTGTGTGTGTGTGTGTGTATGTATGTATATATATATATATATATATATAATATATATATGTATATATGAAGAGTTCAGATGCAAAAGCCATTTAAGTGTCATTTAAAATTTTCTTCTAAAATGATCATTTTTATCAAGCTTATATATTCAAGTTCAGTAATTTCACTTAAATGACAATTAATAGGTAATCCTCATTGCAATTTAAGTGAAATTACTGAACTTAAATATACAAGCTTGATAAAAATGATCTTACTAGAAGAAAATTTCAAATGGCACTTAGAGGCTTTTGCATCTGAACTCTTCATATATATATATATATATGTGTGTGTGTATATATATATAAATACACACACATGCATGTATATTTAAGAAAAAAATATTATTTATATATAAAATATTTATATATAATATAATTATATGTGAAAATATTTCTTAAATATATTCAAGCATGTGTGTGTACATATATATATATACACAGTGGACCCACATATATTATGTAAACACAAACGTTTATTTTTAATATATATATATATATATATATAACATTAATTAATATATATATATATATATATATATATATATATATATATTAGTTAATGAGAGATAGTGATGTTTCTTGAAATGTTTCTTGAGCAAATCATCATATTAGGATCATGTGACACTGAAGACTGTTGTAATGACGCTGAAAATTTAGCTTTGCATCGCAGGAATAAATTACATTTTAAAGTGTATTCAAATCATGAACATTTATTTTAAATAATACATCACAACATTTCTTCATATTTGATCAATTCAATGCAGCCTTGGTGAGCATAAGAGACTTCTTTCAAAAATCTTGCAATCCCCAAATTTTGAATGGTAAACAAACTACCTTGAACATACTGTATGTTTCCTGTCTTCAGACCTTAGAAATCACCATTTTTCACATTTCACGTCTTGAACAGATGGATGCAAAACATTGCGAATATGTTAAGTGTAGTTTAAAACACTCTCACTTTAATTAGCATAATACATATGAAGTCTTTCTCCTTGATGTTCCAAATATGAAGGATTTTCTACTTAAAACGCTTCTGTCTGTGTTTTTCAATGTATTGAGTGCCACCTGCTGGTTATGTGTGTAACTGCAGTATGCCTAAAGCATTAGATTTCCATCTGTGTGTGAGGGATGAAACCTTCAAAAAACACCTGTTTGTTTCCACAAATCCGCTTGCAAAGTTTCACATCTATTTCATGAGAAAACGTCTGTTCTTGTCTCTGAGCAGCAAGCTCTCCTGTTGGAGCAACAGAGGATCCATCAGCTGAGGAACTATCAGGCGTCCATGGAGGCGGCCGGATTGTCTGTGACCTTCCCAGGCCATCGGCCCCTGTCCAGGGCACAATCGTCCCCAGCCTCGGCGACCTTTCCCATTGTGGTCCAGGAACCAGCAGCCAAACCACGCTTTACCACCGGTCAGTCACTGGATTAGATATCATTGCCATGGGATTACCAACTAAGGAAAACAACTAAGCATCTGGATATTAAATCTTATCATATTAGGTTGTTTGATATCCCCGATTAAAATAAGTATTTGTGCCCCTACAGGTTTGGTGTATGACACCCTGATGCAGAAACACCAGTGCATGTGTGGAAACAGTAACATCCACCCCGAGCACGCCGGACGCATCCAGAGCATCTGGTCTCGACTGCAGGAGACAGGACTGCGCGGCCAGTGTGAGGTAATTCGTTCGCTCACATCTGTGTGTTTATGACTTAGCGGTAACGTGAGATGATGTTTCAGCACTAAACATATTTATGTCGCCGTCCTGCTTGGTAACTTTATCAATGTGAAGGATATTTTTTCGATCTGGAGAGGGCGCTGTTCAGCCATCACTAACACAGCCACACACTCCCTTTGATGAAACTTTATGAATAAACCAAAGAGTTTTACTGAACGGAAAAGGGGGGGATGAGATTGTGTTGAGTATGTTTTTGGAGAAAAAGAGGCAGACAACTTTCATACTGTATAAGAGCAGAGGAAGTGCTGGTGGATTACAGAAGGGGTTCAAATGTATGAGAACACTTGTGAAATTATTTTAATACAAAATTTTTCATTACAAATTTGGTTTGTTCCACTTGTTCCTCTAATGAACACTACAGGTTTGCTCAAATCTCTGATGATCATGTTCTCCAGCGTGATCTGAGAATGAGCCGGAGAGCATCTTATGTTTCAATGGAAGCAGCCACATCTGGCCTTTGTACCGATGAGTCACATTTTCCATTTTAATGAGATTAGTAACCTAAAAATTAGTTTAGGGCCGGTGAGATTTTTTCATGTTTTTTTTTTTTTTTTTCTTCTTCCAAGTCTCTTTTGCTCACCAAGGCTAACATTAATATTGTAAAAAAAATAAAATACTGTTTTTTTTTTGTTTTTTTTAAATGTTATTTATTCCTGTGATCAAAGCTGAAATTTCAGCATCATTACTCCAGTCTTCAGTCACATGATCCTTAAGTAATCATACTAATATGCTGATTTGCTGCTCATACATTTTCTTATTATTAATCATGTCGAGTAGTTCACTTTTAAAAAACTTTTGCTGATAATTTGCTCACCCCCATGTCCAAGATGTCCACATTTTTCTTTCTTCAGTCGAAAACAAATTAAGGTTTTTAAAGGAAAAAATTCCAGAATTTTCTCCATATAATTGACTTCAATGGGACTCAAGGTCCAAATGAGAGTTTCAGTGCAGCTTCAAAGGGCTTTAAACGACACCAGACAATGAATAAGGGTCTTATCAAGCGAAACGATCGGCCATTTCAAAAATAAATAAAAAAGTTTACGTTTTATAAGCTCAAATGCTCTTCTTGCTCTGTTCTGATGTTCGTTCGTGACTCTCCTGTTCAAACTCGTTCATCAAAAAGAACAAATCTTTTTTTTTTGAGTCTTTTCGTTCATTTTGTTCGTTGAATGAACCAAATGACTCGAATAAAGATTTGTTCATTTTAATGAACTGAAACCCTCATTTGGACCTTGAACCGTTTGGTGCCCAATGAAGTCCATTATATGGAAAAAAAACCTAGAATGTTTCATCAAAAACCTCAATTTCTTTTCGACTTAAGAAGGACGTAGACATCTTGGATCACATGGGGGTGAGTAAATTATCAGCAAAAGTTATTTTTAAAGTGAACTAATCCTTTAATATTTTTGTGGAAACCGTAATCCTTTTTTTTCGGAATCCTTTAATGAATATAAATTTAAAAAAAAAAAAGCATATGTAAAATGTAAAAGACTTTACTGCCACTTTTGTTTAATATAATGCATCCTTGCTGAATAAAAGTATTAATTCCATTCCAATTTTTTTTTTTTGAACGATTGTGTCGTAATTTAATTCTAAATGTTTCATAATCATGCAACTTTCAAATTAAAATCAAAAATCAGATTTTTTTGCAGACTTGTGGGCCCACACGAAGCTCCCCACAGTTAGTTTACTAAATATACTATGCTTTGAGTTATAAATAGCATTATTTTACTCCCTTTCCCACATTTTCCCCTCAAAGTTAGCGCAGGAAAAAGCAGTGTGTGCTTGCTTATCTCTGCCTCCACCTGCTCAGGGCAATTCCTGAGCTCTCTCATCATCTGGAGTCCTGATCGCTGGTGCCTAATGGCTCTCGCTGGATCTAATCTCTCCTGCCACGCTGGCTCCATTGCGTCAGGCCTGTTCGAGGCAGTCGCGTAGCTGCGGTCTCTGTTTTCTTCCAAACAAACAAGTAAACAAGCACCACAATGGCACGGCCGCGCGTCTGCTCTCTCGCCTACATTCGTGGTGGGGATGTTTATTGTTCTGGGAGATGGAAACAGTGAATTGGGCCTCAATTAAAGGCAGTCATGACTCTAATACCCCCTAATCTACAGCAGGGGGGCCCTTAAAGAGTGTGGGGTTGTTTTAAGCTGCCGCCAGCCTGCACCGGGCCCCCGCGGGCCCCTCTTTAACGGCCCATGCTGTTAAATCCGAGAGGTAGTACGTCCTTTTGCAGGTGTCACCTCGGCAGAACCCTCCCCAGAGCGCTTCCACAGGTGGGCAGGTCCACCTCCCTCTCGGATGGTCTGCGTCTCGGAGGCCAGGGCTATTAAAACAGGGGAAAGCAGCTCCGGCACCTCCGAGGGCCGGTGGCTTTGTTCTACAGGCATGTGGGGCCCGGTTTAGAGTGGGAGGTGGACCGTGGGCCTGTTTCAGCTCTGCTACGACAGCTGAAGACTTTAGTCGGCGTATTGAGTTTTGCTGGGATGATGTATTTTTGTAGGCCATCCCTGAGTTAGCATCACCCCTGGTTCCCTCGACAAAACAAGATTTTCCCATTGACTTTTTCATTCTATTTTTTGGAGAAAATAAAGTCTGTGACCTTAATAATAACCATCATTTTCACAATTTAACACAACTGTGAAGCGTAAATACAATTGTTGGCTTTAAACGAACTACACGGCGGTCACATGACCTCAGTGTCACTAAGCTTCCGACAACTCTTTCAGGCTTTGTTTAAAAAACATTTTCCCTGAAAGTTCAGGTTATAATTGTTTGCATGAAGGTTGTGAAGCGGTTTACCTGTTCGGCTGATTGTATTATATCAAAGCCACTGGAAGCAAGCCTGCAACCGTTAGCCAAAAAAGCATAGCGGCTAATGCTAACGCTACGGCTTTGTCGGTACATGGGGAAGGAGACGAGGACATTTTTTGGAGTGGATAACAAACATATGAGCAAACATGGAATGTGTAGTGCACAATTTCACAGCCTTTCACAACCAAAACCAAAGATAAACAGAATGTGTTGTGCAAAGATATTCCATAGCCTTTCAACATATGAGAAAAAAAACTCATTCTTGTTGCATATACTACTCATACAAATATTATTTCTAAACATTAACTGATAATTATTTGTCCTCTGAATAAGTGCACATGACAATACGTTTAATAAAAACCTATGTTTTTGGACAGAATCGTCTTGTGTAATGTAAACTCAAAACATTTGCAACCTGTTGAAATATGTTTTTATGTCATAAAATAATTTAAAATGTTAAAATCAGAATTGTGAGGCTCTAAAAATATAAACGGTAGATTAAACGGTTGCAAGTTGGGTTGGTTGCAAGTACTTAAACGGTTGGATTGGTTGTAAGTACTAAAATGGTTGCATTGGTTGCAAGTACTTAAACGGTTGCATTGGTTGCAAGTACTTAAACGGTTGCATTAGTTGCAAGTACTTAAACGGTTGCATTGGTTGCAAGTACTGAAACGGTTGCATTGGTTGCAAGTACTTAAACGGTTGCATTGGTTGCAAGTACTTAAACGGTTGCATTGGTTGCAAGTACTGAAACGGTTGCATTGGTTGCAAGTACTTAAACGGTTGCATTGGTTGCAAGTACTTAAACGGTTGCATTGGTTGCAAGTACTTAAACGGTTGCATTAGTTGCAAGTACTTAAACGGTTGTATTGGTTGCAAGTACTTAAACGGTTGCATTGGTTGCAAGTACTTAAACGGTTGCATTAGTTGCAAGTACTTAAACGGTTGCATTGGTTGCAAGTACTGAAACGGTTGCATTGGTTGCAAGTACTTAAACGGTTGCATTAGTTGCAAGTACTTAAACGGTTGCATTGGTTGTGGTTGCAAGTACTTAAACGGTTACATTGGTTGCAAGTACTTAAACGGTTGCATTGGTTGCAAGTGATTGCTATGCAAACAAATTTCCTCACGAGGACAAATAAATGTACTTACTTACTTAAATACCTTAAACGGTTGCATTGGTTGCAAGAACTTAAACGGTTGCATAAGTTGCAAGTACTTAAACGGTTGCATTGGTTGCAAGTACTTAAACGGTTGCATTGGTTGCAAATACCTAAACGGTTGCATTGGTAGCAAGTACTTAAACGGTTACATTGGTTGCAAGTACTTAAACGGGTGCCTTGGTTGCAAGTACTTAAACGGGTGCATTGGTTGCAAGTACTTAAACGGTTGCATTAGTTGCAAGTACTTAAACGGTTGCATTGGTTGCAAGTACTTAAACGGTTGCATTGGTTGCAAGTACTGAAACGGTTGCATTGGTTGCAAGTACTTAAACGGTTGCATTGGTTGCAAGTACTGAAACGGTTGCATTGGTTGCAAGTACTTAAACAGTTGCATTGGTTGCAAGTACTTAAACGGTACAAGATTTGCACTGGGGCCCGGCGGACCTCAATCCCAATGCAACACTCTTAACTCTATTGTTCATTTTTTTGCAGTGTATTCGAGGCAGGAAAGCCACTTTGGAGGAGCTGCAGACGGTCCACTCTGAAGCCCATGTGCTGCTCTATGGAACCAACCCACTCAGACAAAAACTGGACAGTAAGAGAACACACACACACCTGACTTCACCACAATGAGTTTTGTGATAGTTGTGCGACAGTTAGAGCCTCCGATGGCCTTCTCAGTTATGAAGCACTGTGCCTGGACTTGTGCAATTATCCACACTATTTACGCTTCTGCAGCCAGATCCGCCTTACAGCATGTTTCCTAAATGCTGCAATTGGTTTCATTTCTTTTTTTGGCCCGTTGTTGTTCCCGTTCGCCCCTGTCAGCTCACTCTCCGCTTTCATCAGTCATGGCCTTGATCTGAGTCTGCCCCTGAGCTGTCCGTCAAGCCCGTCACCTCTCTGCCAATAACAACCACACATGCGGTTTTCCATGACTTCAGCTCCGGCCCCCTCGTTCAGCGATCAAACACATGCTTAAACGAAAAACACACACACACGGATATTTCACACTCGTCGGGCACAGAGACGACATAACAGTTCCACCTTTACAATCTGATTAACAGACTTTTGATGTTAGTTGCTACAATGTGTTGTTTTAGAAGCACTGTTGATTTGAAAAATGGGGCAATTTTAATCAATAGGTGCTTTGCCTCATTGAGAAATGTTGGATTATTGCATGTGTGTTTGTGCTGTAATAACTAGGGATGGTCAATGTGGTCATTTTGAGTAGTTGCAGTTGGTGGTCCATATGTGCTGATTTTTTTGTGTGATTTTTTATTTATTTATTTTTTGTTGGTCTATGTGCGTCAAAAGGACGTCTTTAGCTATTGCATCGCATCTCAGTTTTTTAAAGAGATACTCCACTTTTTTTGGAAATAGGCTCATTTTACCACTCCCCCCAGAGTTAAACAGTTGGGTTTTACCATTTTCGAATCCATTCAGAAGATTTTCTGATATTTAAGAAGAATATCAGTAAACAGAATCTCTCTCTCTCATCAGTAACTCTCTCTCTCTCTCTCAATAGGTTCAGTGACTCCCATGTTCGTGAGACTGCCGTGCGGAGGAATCGGGGTGAGTTTCTCTTTCTTTCCCGTGTGTAAATAACAGCCCTGTTTGTTCTCCCTCCCCTGAACTCCAGCGGCAACAAAAACTGTTGCTCTCCTTTCTGCAGAGCGGGTAATTGTGTCCAGATGTTTTCTATAAACAAGCTGTGTGTGTGTATTCTCTGATGAGGAAGATGAATGAATGGATAGACTTGTTCTTCAGTGCTGAGTGGACAGTGTCAGCCACACTCTTTCACAGCTCTAGAACAGGAAGTACTCATCCTCACTTCTCTCATTCCTGGATTAGGTCAATGATTCAGATGGACCATGAATGGCTTCTTGTAATGAATGGAGAGATGCTTCAGTCATTCATGTGAAAGTGTACAGTACATTATACTCATGCTTTTTTGTTGTTGATTTATTCATACATCAAAGGGAAATTATTCTCTTCTCCAGGGCTTAGCCTGTTGCAACTATTGGATCTAACCATAACTATATGTGATCATTCAATTTACATTGCATTCAAAATATGCATTTTATTAGTTCATGCATTCCCTGGGATAAGAAACCATCACTTTGCTGTTGCATGCTCTCTTGTTTGAGCCACAAGGATACTATGTTAACTTTACCATGTAATTAAGGACATTTTAAAAGTTTAAAATATGTGAAACGTGATAATATTTGTTTAAATATTGAACTAGTTCCATACATTTTTAGTTCGTATACAAATCTAATCATGCAAAATGTCATAGAAGAGGAAGCGCAAATTGGATCAAAAGACTATTTAAATTCAGCTTTGCATCACAGAAAAAAATGAAATTTTGAAGTATTTTTAATAGAAAACAGATCTTTTAATATTTCACAATATTACTTTTTTACTGTATTTTTAATAGAAGTCAGCAGAAGAAACTTCAAACATTTGAATGGTAGTTTAGTGTATACATTCCCTGCCAAAAGTTTGGAAACATTAACATTTTTTTCATGTTTTTGAAATAATTTCTGCATTTATATGGCTGCATTTATTTAATAAAAAAATACAGTAAAAAGAGTAACATTGTGAAATATTTTTTTTTACAATTTAAAATAACTGCTTTCTGTTTGAAAACTGGAGTAATGATGCTGAAATATTAGCTTTGCCATCACATGAATAAATTAAAAATTTAAAATATATACAAATAGAAAACAATTATTTTAAATTGAAGAAATATTTCTAGGGCCGTCAAACGATTAATCGCAATTAATCGCATCCGAAATAAAAGTTTGTGTTTACATAATACATACAGTAGATATATATATATATATATATATATATATATATATATATATATATATATATATATATATATATATATATATGTATACAGTATATGAAGAGTTCAGATGCAAAAGCCTCTAAATGCCATTTGAAATTTTCTTCTTTAATGATAATTTTTATCAAACTTGTATATTTAAGTTCAGTAATTTCACTTAAATGGCAATGATAATTACCTATTAATTGTTATTTAAGTGAAATTACTGAACTTAAATATACAAGTTTGATAAAAAATCATCATTAAAGAAGAAAATTTCAAATGGCATTTAGAGGCTTTTGCATCTGAACTCTTCATATATATATACACACACACATGCTTGAATATATTTAAGAAATAGTTTCATGTATATACTGTATGTAGATTTATATATAATTTATATTAAATATAAATATAAATATTTTATATATAAATATTATTTTTTTTCTTAAATATACATGTGTGTATTTTTATATATATACAAAATAATTATACACAGTGCACGCACATATATTATGTAAACACAAACTTTTATTTCGGATGCGATTAACACAGCCCTAAATATTTCACAATATGACTGTTTTACTGTACTTTTGATTAAGCAAATGCAGCTTTGGTGAGCATAAGAGACTTCTTTGAAAAACATAAAATTGTGATATCTTCAAAAAAACACAAAATTGTAATATCTTAAAAATATTTTGTGTGTGTGTGTGTGTGTGTTCATGTTTTTCTATTCCGGTGGGGACTTAAACCTGAATGCACACAGACTCATGAGGACTCGTATCACTGTGGGGACCTAAAGTGATGTCCCCTTGGCTAAACACGCTTATAAATCATACAGAATTTTATTATTTTTTTAAATGTGTGTGTGTGATGGAGGGTCCTCAGGCAGGGCTGTTGGGGGGGTTCTGATAAATGGCAGGCGGTCTCGTCTGGCTGAAGTCACAGTCTTTGAGCTGAATGGTGAGAAACAGAAGGGCTCTGGACTCTTTTATGGAAATGGAACAAAATTGTTGTCTTCCTGCATCTCTAGAGCAAAAATTATCCTGTCAGGGTGAAGATAAACTGTGCTTGTTCATTCCAACATGCCTGTACACCCCGGGTCACGCTGCGGTGGGCTTCTGGGGCTGAAGCCTGAAACGTGTTGATGTCTTCCACCGAGTTTGTTTGTTTGCTTTAAACTACAAATAGTGTTAAATGTACACTAAGGATTAGTGATTTTAAAGGAGCAGTTACAACTTTTGCTGATAATTTACTCACCCCCATGTCATCCAAGATGTTCACGACTTTCTTCCATGTCATCAAAGATGTCCACGTCTTTCTTTCTTCAGTCAAAAAGAAATTAAGGTTTTTGATGAAAACATTCCAGGATTTTCTCCATATAATGGACTTCAGTGGGAACCAAACGGTTCAAGGTCCAAATGAGAGTTTCAGTGCAGCTACAAAGTGCTGTCAAACAACACCAGACAATGATCATTCATCAAAATGAATGAATCTTTTTTCGATTCATTTCGTTTGTTGAATGAACCAAATGACTCGAACAAAGATTTGTTCATTTTGATGAACTGAAACTCTCATTTGGACCTTGAACCATTTGGTGCCTAGTGAAGTCCATTATATGGAGAAAATCCTGGAATGTTTTCATCAGAAACCTTCATTTCTTTTTGACTGAAGAAAGAAAGACATGGACATCTTGGATGACATGGGGGTGAGTAAATTATCAGCAAAAGTTTTTTTTAAAAGTGAACTACTCCTTTAATTTTAACGCCAATAACATTGAAATATTCACTTCATAAAAATGACTCTTCTCTGTTTGTTTGTATTTATTTTCATTATTATTTGTTTGGAAGAGTCACATAGTGGCTCTGTTCCTACAGTTAATGAGCTGCTAACGTAGGCACTATCTGAGTTGCACTCCAGACACAAATAATATCCTGAAATGACCCTGAAATTCACATCTATTTCACATCCTTTTGCTCTCTTGCTGTCGTTTATTTCTACACTGACTCATCATGCACTCTTTCTCTCTTTCAATAGCTCACTCTCTCTCAGTTCCCTAGCCTTCTCACTGTTCCCTGAATCCATTTTTGAAATGCACCACAGGCTCGTAATTCGTGCCGATGTCGTTCTTGGCGGAGCTTGAAAAGACCGGAGGTCTTTTTTTTACGTTACCCTTGAGCGCTCATGCCATTGAAAAGCTGAATTCATAAATGGATGGAGGATATGTGTGCTGAGAGGGAAACCCAGGGTTGGTAAACCCCTCCTGAGTGCCTCAGCGGTTCTCCAGATTTCTCACTTCCCTCTCTCCGTCTTTCTTGTTGCCAGCTTGTTGCTTCATTAAGTGCTTATTTCAGCGCTCTCCTTGCAGAGACATAGACTATCCTACTGTAATATTCCTTCCAGCACTTTAACAGAAATGACTTCAGTGGTCGCAGGTGGTTTATTGGAAAACCACACTGGAAGTAGAGCGTGATGATGGCGGGAAGAGAGAGACTTTTTATTGGCTGTCTGTTAGAGATGTTCAAGACAAGACGTTTTGTAATTTGCACATTTTTTTTTTTTTTTTTTTTTTTACCAATTTTGAACTCATCTCTTTTACTAGTTTGAATATAAATATATGGTTAAATATAAAAAATAAAATAAAAATGATATTATTAAGCTATTTTTCTGTCCAATGCACATTGGGTCACAGAAAGCCAAAAGTTAAAAACTGTTTTTTTCCCCCTTTTATTTAAAAGTAAGCTTAATATATATTATTTTAATATTAAATAGTTTAAATTAATTTTATTTGTTTATTTAAACAGTATTTGTATTTTATATATTATATTTTGTCTGTTTTGATTGTGTTTTGTTGATGTTTTGTTCCCTTTTTTTGTTGTTGTTTTCTTGCTTGTGGAAAAATAACGAAAACAAAGAATATAAAAAAAATAAAATAAAATTAAAAAAAAATCATAAAATAAAAGTTTTATCATTTAAAAGAATCATTTTAAATGTAAAAACCCATAACAACAAAAAAAATAATTAAAACACTAGATGTTTTTTTTTCTGAACAAATACACATTGGACTAACGAAAAATAAATATATATATATATATATATATATATATATATATATATATATATATATATATACATTTATTTTATATATTTTATAATATATTATTTATTTATTTCATTATATTTATTTAAAATAATATTTGTATATAATTTTTTTGTAAAAAAAGATGCAAAAAAAATATTTTCATATTTTCTGAACAAAATATGAGCAGAACTGATCTGTGCTAAGCTCTCTAATAGAACATGTAATGTGGTAATGATTAATGGCTCAAGTTTTCATGATATTCTAAAAAAAAAAATCGTTATATCGTTCTCATCTGAATCAGAAAATTAAGACTGATTACCCATTGGATAACTTATTGTTGGTCAAACTAGCTCTTAAAACAAAGTCTAAACATAGTGTCTAAGTGTATGCAAAGTCTCATTCATGCCGAAGTTTTGCTCCCTATCCCCATTTACGAGCAATGGTAGTAGTGATGCTTGTCATAAACTAAACACTATTAATTAATAATGGCACTTCATGTTATTCTGCACTTGGAGCACCTGTTGATCTGTACTTTACACCTCATGAATTATTCCCAGTTTAATGCATGAGTCCATTTAAGTGCACTGTGCTTAAGTATTAGTGTGTGTGTTCATTTGTGCAGTAATTGCAGGCTGTAGGGCAGTCGTGTGTGTGCATAATCAGTACTGCCTGATGAATGGCTGTTTTCTGTCTCTAAGCATTCTGGGAATGCCCCCCTTCCCGAGCCAGGTCTCCCCTGACACTATTTGCCTTCATGTCACAGAATAAACTTGCGTTCTCTCTTAACCTAAACTCCCAGCATGCTCTTAGGTGTCACATAGGCCTCTGTCTTCTTTTGTGACCATGTTGTTGGTTTGTGTGTAAATCTCAGTGTGGCGTTTTCTCTTTCTGCTTGCTGGGCAATCAAGCATCTCTGTGAGAGCGGGAATGGTACATAAGAGGATGTTTGGGGACGGTCGGGGGTTCAGGCCTCGTGTGTATGAAGCCTCTCTGGCTCTGTTTGCTGTCCGCTTGAGTAAACGTCTGGCTTCTGTCCTGTGTAGACTGTCAGCAGTGAGAAAACACGTTCCTCTTTCATCAAATGCATGGGTTCTTGAGGAGAGGATTGTTCATTCTCTGCTAAATTAGGATGTCATACCATTTTCATTATTTGGTTTTTGAGCAATACCTTTTCATTGACTAGAAATTGCTGTTTGTGAAACATTTTAAGTGCACTACAACAGGACTAGCTTAAATGGGACTAATTATGTGTGGGTATTATGAATTTGCATGAAACAATAACTACTAAACTATTTACTCTTTTTTATAATTTGTATATATATATATATATATATATATATATATATATATTAAATATTAAATATAAAATTAAAATATAAAACTTGATATTTAATATATTTAATCACATTATATTTGTATTTATTTACATATATACAAGAACGTATTGGGTAAAAGATACAAGGGATATATAAATCATATCAGTTGGCTTATTTAGTTTAGTAAACAGAACTTTTTATAATTTTTTTTATGTACACTACAATTTGTATTAATTTAAATATATATATATATATATATTATATATATATTAGGGTTGTCAAACGATTAATCACATCCAAAATAAAAGTTTGTCTTTACATAATATATGTGGGTGCACTGTGTATAATTATTTTATATATATATATATATAAATACACACACATGCTTGTATATATTTAAGAAATATTTTCATGTATTTACTGATAGATTTATATATAATTTATATGATATGTAAATATAAATATTTCATATATAAATGATTTTTTTTCTTAAATATACATGCATGTGTGTGTATTTATATTTATACAAAATAATTATACACAGTGCACCCACATTTACTGCATTATGTAAACACAATTTTTTTTTTTTTTGGATGCTATTAATCACAATTAATCTTTTGACAGCCCTAATATATATATATATATATATATATATTTGTGTGTGTGTGTGTGTTTAATTTTTAATAACAAATATGACTCTGTCACACTTGATTGCATTCCCAGAATCGGATCATCTCCACCCTAAATGCAACGGACGTGTATGTGTGTGCGTTTGTTAACAGGTTGACAGTGACACTATCTGGAATGAAGTTCACTCGTCCAGTGCTGCTCGTCTGGCTGTGGGATCTGTGGTGGATCTGGTCTTTAAGGTGGCTTCGGGAGAGTTGAGGGTAAGACTGACACGCTCTCACACACTCAGTGGTCACAGATGTATGTTTAATGCACTTCCAGTCAGTATTTAGAGGCTGAATTATGCGTTTCACAAATGATTTCCCCTCAGCTCCCGCCCACCCGAAATCTCAGCATAACACACTGAAATACATCCATCATCGCATTCAAGAATGACATGGCCTCAGCATGCCTAGAAAAACACAATGCACTAGCTTTTATTTCTCTGTTTCGCACTCTATATCTGCATAAAATAATATCATCTGAAGTGAGGAAGGATAATAAAATCAGTGTGTGTGAAACCTGAGGTAGAGTAGTATCACACACTGACAGACTTAAAGTCTTTTTGCTCTCAATAGCCATGCAGAGACACCCAGCAACATAGTAGCATCCACTGAGCTTCATTGTCCATCAGCCTGAATGGAAAATACTTTAACTGTCAAGGAGGGACGGGACAGAATGATGTTTTGTAAATGAACCCACATTCATTAGTATACCTCCGTTATACTGTGTGTCCAAGCCAGACGCAATGCAACAAGTTCCAGTGTTGAGTCCTCACTGAACACGAACCGCTGCATCACATGACAAAATCACAGCTAATCCAAAAATTATTACTGTCAAAATGCTACAATAAGATAAATAATAAAATAAAATAAAAATAAAAAATAAAATAAAAAAATAAAAGTGAAATCTTGAAATATACTGTATACGTATGTAACAAATGCAGTAATGTAAGATTAAACTAAATAAATTAAACTTTATTTCATCCAACTCAATATTAAATATTTTTAAATATTTTTTAAAAAAAATTATACATTCATAAATTAGTTTAATACTCTAGTTGTGTCCCAAATGATGCACTATACACTATGAACTTATGCACTATACAGTATGTACCTAACCTTGTAGTGAATGAAGTTTTGAGGTTGTTTTGTCATTCGACATCATAATAATGCATGACTTTTTTTTTTGCTTTTTTTTCCTTGTAAATTAAAGGGAAAGTTCACCCAAAAAATTAAAATAGAAAAAGTACACTTTAAATACCCATATGATGCACTTAAAGGGATAGTTCACCCAAAAATGGAAATTCTGTCATCATTTACTCACCCTCAAGTTGTTCCCCATTGACTGCCATAGAATTTTTTCCCATATAATTGAAGTCAATGAGGATCCATCAATTGTCTGGTTACCCATTTTCTTCAAAAACATCTTATTTTTTGTGTTCATACAGATTCATACAGGTTTGGAACAACTTAAGGGTTCATTTTTGGGTGAACTGTCCCTTTAAGTGCATCATTCGGGTATTTAAAGTTTACTTATTTGAATTGAACACACTACTCTCACTATTTAAACTGCGAACCCGCATATAATAGTGCATAACTACTCAAACTGGGATGTCACTACTGTGTTAAGGTTCTTCTGTATTTCTCACTTCTCAGACATTGTGTGTGTTTGTGTTCACAGAACGGCTTTGCTGTGGTTCGACCTCCAGGACACCACGCTGAGGAGAGCACTCCCATGTACGTTCTCACTGTATCTCTGCAATCTCAAAACAAACCCCACAGCCGATATCAGCATCCACTTCAAACACACGCACAGCATCATAAATCAGTGTTATACACACTGTCCTCTCACATAAATGAATTCCAGCTCTGCAGTGGATCGCCTGGCCAAGACTCTCGCTGGCTTCGGTGAAGTAATGCAAATTGTCGGTGAGGTGAATTCAGCACAGTAGGCCAGTCTTATCTCCAGACAGACTCACGCCAGTTTTATTTGGAAAGACTAGCGTTTGTTGTAAACGGCATTTTTTCAGGAGTACGGTAGACTTTGGCGCGTCTTTTCTGGGTCCAGGAATTAAAGAGGTTCCTGTAGCTCGACTTAAGTTTCAGGGGAACACACAGACTAAAAAAAAATACGTTTAAATGTAAAATATTACAGCAAATAATTTTGACATAATGTGTTCAATTAAAACAATTATAAATTCAATTAATTAATTAATTCAATTCTATATATAATTGTTATATCTTTTGTTCACCGAACCAATTTTCTAAATTTATACGCATTGTCAGATTCAACCGTTCAACCCTGTTACCCAAGATAATGTAAGCAACAATGATGAACAAAAAAAAATAATGTTTATTTAATTTATGGGCTAAATATGTTTCAATATATCAGTACCTAAACTTACAATTGGTCCCAAAATAGCTAGCTTTTTATTTGATTTATTTAGGATTTTTTATTTAATTTTTTTTTTTTTTAATTTATGGGCTAAATATGTTTCAATATATCAGTACCTAAACTTACAATTGGTCCCAAAATAGCTAGCTTTTTATTTGATTTATTTAGGATTTTTTATTTAATTTTTTTTTTTTTTAATTTATGGGCTAAATATGTTTCAATATATCAGTACCTAAACTTACAATTGGTCCCAAAATAGCTAGCTTTTTATTTGATTTATTTAGGATTTTTTCTTCTTCATTTTGATGTTATATATATATATATATATATATATATGAAGAGTTCAGATGCAAAAGCCTCTAAATGCCATTTGAAATTTTCTTCTTTAATGATGATTTTTATCAAACTTGTATATTTAAGTTCAGTAATTTCACTTAAATAACAATTAATAGGTAATTATCATTGCCATTTAGGTGAAATTACTGAACTTAAATATACAAGTTTGATAAAAATCATCATTAAAGAAGAAAATTTCAAATGGCATTTAGAGGCTTTTGCATCTGAACTCTTCATATATATATATATATATATATATATATATATATATATATATATATATATATTAATAGAAAATAATAATCACCGAAAAAACTATTTAGACATTCCTTAAACATTGTGGTAATAAAGTTTAAGAAAAAAACTCACAACTTACATAAAGTGACCATTAGTTTCCCCTTCCTTTTACTGACCAAATCCTGAAACATACAATAAAACTTGATTTCATGATTCATTTTGTTAGAGTTTCAGGCCCTACTTTGTAGTTTCTTCATAAAAAGTGCCATTTATTCCTGATCTGGCATACTTCTGACTGTTTGGGCACACAATGTTCTCACTGTTAAGCTCAGGCAACTTGGATGCAATTTTATTTATCTTGAAGCTTGATGGTTTGTCCAAATGAATGTCAGGTATCTTTAATGTGGGACTAAATACCCTCTAATTGATGAGTTGTGCTGCTCTAAAAGGCTCAAGCATCACAGCCGCTCCTCCCATCTTTATTCCCAGTGCGTCTCCCTCATTACAGAAAGGTTAAAGTAAACGAGTGTTCCTCAGTCTCTATGCTGAAAGGTTAAATAAAAGGATTGTTCCATCAATGCCGTGTTCGGGGAGTCGACTGAGGTTTGGTGCCTCTGCCGTGGGCCGCGGGCCAGGCCCTTTTCTTACGCTCTGATGTCAGGCCAGGACGCAGTGGGTGAATCGTGTCATTAGCGAAATGAGACAATCCATCAGGCCAGGAGGTCCACTTCAGAAACGTACACGATCAGGCCCTCCACAATAGATCACACACACCATCTGACTGCCCTGGTTCTGTGTTTTCTCTCACATGCGGGTTTATTTGCTTTTGTTTTTGACACAAAAAACAGGGGATTTTGCTATTTCAACTCGGTCGCCATTGCAGCCAAACTCTTACAGCAGAGACTCAACGTCAGTAAGATTCTCATTGTGGACTGGGTAAGTGCACACTCAATCAGATTGTATATAGTTTTGTTTTATTCCATGAAATCATATGTGCTTACTTCATAAACATATTTTTCCTATTTCTTTGCCACTAGTCACCAAACTAAATTACACAAATAATCACCATTTCCAAAACGATTTCTGAGTACGTCACTGTTGGTTGGTGCATGTACCATATAAAAAATTACACGCATAATTTTCAGTTAATGTCCATGGCCAATTTCTGGGGTTTTCTTTTCTGCTAACATAACCAGTACCATGACTGGAGAAAAAAGTTATACTTTTTATATTATTAAAAATGTACATATATATATATATATATATATATATATATATATATATATATATATATATATATATATATATATATATATTTGTCTCAAATATATATATATATATATATCACCATTTAGCCATATATCACCATTTAGCCTATCACCATTTAGCCTAGGTAGCCTAAAATGACAAGTGACGTCAAGGCAGAGCTCTGCTGGGGTCATTAGGGTTTCTGGATGCCTTTTAAAATGGCTTTCATTTCCTCCTCTCTGTGACACGGCTCTTCTGACAGACCTGCTGTTTACGGGGAAGCTGACCGTGACATGTTGTGGCAGACATGAAAAGAAATCAACTCTTAAACTGTCCTCCTGCATCACTGACGGCTCAGAATAGATTTTTACACACTTTTCACTCCACTGCGAATACACCAGAGTGACGGCATGTCTTTTTTACAGCGTCTGATTTTTACATTGCTTAACCAAATGTTGTTTTGAGTAGATTAGTGATCACTTTAGTGTAGAACAGATGACATGAATTGTTTGTATTGTTGTCTATTAGGATGTTCACCATGGCAACGGGACTCAACAGGCCTTCTACAGTGACCCTAATATCCTGTATCTGTCTCTCCATCGCTACGATGATGGGAACTTCTTCCCCGGCAGCGGAGCCCCCGATGAGGTGAGTTTCATGTCCTTTTGACACTATTTGATACACTAATATACAGTGATGGGAATAACGCCGTTATAAATAAACAGTGTTATCTTTCTCAGTAATGAGTAATCAAACAAATTACTGTTTCCCTGTTACAACACCGTTACCGTTAATGAATATAAAATGCGGCGTTACTAGCCTAATTGAGTTCACTGAAGCGGTTTCCATCCGAGTAGGTTCTCTCTTCGCCATAGGACCTGCAAAGTTTTTTCTCTGGTGTGTGTGTGTGTGTTTATGAAGCGCCAGACTGGACTAAAGCGAAGCAAACGGCACGACCGTGCTCGACAATGCGTAAGAAAGACAGAGCGTGTCCAAGCATTATTTAGTTTGTTAAAAAAATAAATGACAAATTTCAGCATTAGAATAATCTCTGTAGCATAATTGGTATCATCTGCAACGTTTTAATTAATTTACATGGTTATACAAATGAAATCTAAAAAATAACCTGCAGGGAACGTTCTGGGAATTCGAGTTCTGGGAGCACTTCTTGTCAAACTGTTTATCATTTTAATTTTCACTACAAAGACTGTATGTATATTTTTTATTATTATTTATTCGTTTTTGGTACATTTAAGCATCATTTATTTTTAGACTTATTTGTTGGCCAGTTGTGGTCTGTGCAATATTAAATATTAAAAGTTCTAAACCTAAACATAAAATTATGTTTTATTGTTCTACTATTGTAATGATAATACTTCAAATAATATATTGAATTTTATAGGTGTCTCTCACATTGTCCCACAGCAACATTATGATAGTATAGATCAGTGTACAATGTTTTATAATAATAATTTTTTAATAACTTTTTTTTTAAAGGTAACGCAATAGTTAATTTCCCTGGTAATTACAGTAGTTACTTTTAATGATTTAATTCAGTTACTAACTCAGTTACAATTTGTGAGAAGTAACTAGTAACTAACTAATTACTTTTTACTTTTAAGTAACATGCCCAACACTGCTAATATACTTTCAAAAGTTTGGGGATGTTACTTAAAAGTAAAAAGTCATTAGTTATAGTTACTTCTCAAAAATAGTAACTGTGAATCAGCATCATTGTGCCAGTCTTCAGTGTCACATGATCCTTCATAAATCATCATTCGAATATGATGATATGAAGAAACATTTCTTATTATCAATGTTGAAAACAGTTGTGCTGCTTAATATTTTTATGGAAACCGTGATGCATTTATTTTCAGGATTCTTTGATAAATGGAATATTTTATCAAAATGTACAGAAAAGTCACTTTTGATCAATTTAATGCTGAATTGAAATTTATCTATATTTAAAGGAAGAAAAAAAAACTTACTGACCACAAACTTTTGAATTGTACTGTACATCACAGTATTTGTGCACTTCTTTTGAAACACCTTTTTTTCCAGTAAGAGAAACTATAATTTTGAAATAAAATTCAAAATATAAGGCATAAAACGATTCAAAATCAGGTTTAAACCTGAAAATAAACAGTTTTAGGATTTTTCTAGAACATAAAACTGAGAAAACATGGGAAAAATGCACAGTTTGTAGGTGACATTATCGTGCGAGTTGTTCGCATAGACGATCAGATGCAGATGCTCTTTGAATAATTCTCAAATCATCGTGGAGAACATGATCAAAAACTGAAGCTGAAAATACTTTTAGGGCAATCGGGTTCTTGCAAACAGCAACAAGTATACACTACATAGAAATTTCATGAGGCGCGTGGCGGAGTGGCATATATTTTCGGCCTTAAAAATGCCATATTCGGCCGATAATTTCCAGCGGCCAAAATTGAGTTTCCTCCCTTATATATGCACTGTACGGTAAAGATTGTGTTCTTCTTTTCCCCTTATTTGACTCCCATTTCTCTCAGTTATAATTAATGCTCATTATCATGAATCCGATAAATCAGCTCGTGCCTCTGAACTAATGAGGGGATTGAAATTGAATTGACTCGGTTGTACCCCTAAATTCTGGTATTAGTCAAAGTCCATTTGGCTTTTAAATAAGACCTCATTACAGTTTAACTCTGGTCCTAATTGTTGGGATTTGTCTTGCATTGGCTCTGTGACATCAGCGTTGATTTAGCGCTTTCCCTGAGGATGTTTGAAAGTGCATGATTCATAACACTTGCTCATCTGCTCCAGTAAGACCTGTGCTGGGAGCTTAGTAGACTTAGAACTGCACCACATATTTAATAGAGTTGTATTTGTGGCTTGTCATAGGTGGGCATCGGTCCAGGCGTGGGCTTTAACGTGAACATGGCATTCACCGGAGGTCTGGAGCCGCCCATGGGGGACACGGAGTATCTGGCAGCATTCAGGTAAAATCATCACACATACACCTCTTTTACACCAAAACAAGCAGGGCGGTCTACATAAGTGTGTAAAACTGTGACCGTCTCTCAGCATCTTTTTGCCACGATGAGCTGACTTTGGTGTTGGCGTCAGGCGTAATGGAACCATATATTGAATATATTTAATTTGGGATTTTTTTTTTTTTTTTGTTAATGTCAAGTTATTTTAAACTGACACATAGACAAAAGTGTGTGGAGCACTGTAGATTTGGAGTGTCTGCCCAAATGCATGTGTTTTATCAACTTTATTTTTGTCTAATTTTCCAGTTAAATGAATAAATATCCTTAAAACAAGAAATTTCAGAAACTACACCTTATAATATATTAAGACTTATTTTAATTGATTGCATCTTTAAAATGAGTGTATTTTGTCTTGGTGCACTGACTTTGTTTCAACTGAGAAAAATACATTTATAGTTAAAACAAGTTACAATATCTTATGCAGTCATTTAAGTATTTTTTATAAACTGTTGTAGTGTTTATTCATATTTTGAATTAGCTTTATTTTTATTTTTTCAGTTTTTTTATTTTAATTCTAGTTGCAGTTTTAGTAATTTTGTTACAGTACGTGCCTTGTCTATTTACTTTTTATTTCAATTTTAGTTTTTGGAATTTTAGTGCTTAAACTTATTTATTCCAGTATGTTGCCAACATTAGTAGTTTTCAATCAAGTGGGTTTTTTTTTACATTTTAAATTAAAAATATTTATTTTATTTAGTTTTATTTTAATTACAGAAACTGATTTTTAATAGTTTTAGTTGACAACAACAACACTAGTGTTTCTTTGCAAGTAAAGTTTTGTTTTAAAGCATTGTTTTAAGGATTTTAGATCATTTTAATGAAAACTATTAAAAAATCTAATTAAAAACTCAATCATGTGGACATTATCCCCCCCTTAGACACTGGTTATGTGTTCTTGGTTCAAGACCAGCAGGTTTTAGTGTCGGTTCTTGCAAACAGCAAGAATTTATTTTAATTCTAGTTGCAGTTTTAGTAATTTTGTTACAGTACGTGCCTTGTCTATTTACTTTTTATTTCAATTTTAGTTTTTGGAATTTTAGTGCTTAAACTTATTTATTTCAGTTTGTTGTCAACATTAGTAGTTTTCAATCAAGTGTTTTTTTTTTTACATTTTAAATTAAAAATATTTATTTTATTTAGTTTTATTTTAATTACAGAAACTGATTTTTAATAGTTTTAGTTGACAACAACAACACTAGTGTTTCTTTGCAAGTAAAGTTTTGTTTTAAAGCATTGTTTTAAGCATTTTAATGAAAAACTATTAAAAAACCTAATTAAAAACTCGATCATGTGGACATTATCCCCCCCTTAGACACTGGTTATGTGTTCTTGGTTCAAGACCAGCAGGTTTTAGTGTCTGGTGCAGAAGCCAGATTTTTTTTTTTTTTTTTTTTTTTTTTCATTTTTCCTCTCTCTCTGTCTTTGGGAAATGTGTAGAATGAGCCCAGGTTGAGCAGCGGCATCATATTGATTAAAGACGCACTTATAACTAATGCACAGATATATTTGCCTTACTGAGCTTATTATATATGTATTTGTTTGAATAGCTATTTACTCCCTCAAACTATTTATATTACCAGCAGCTGCACAGTCAGAGATTTTATGTGGGCACATGTGGCCTGAGAGTGGCCTGTTTAAGGCTGAATTTATCACAAGGCAACAATGTCCTTTTATTGGATGGGCATGGGCTACCCCAGTGACCTCACAGCCAATAGAAGGACTGTATTTCACTGAGTTTAACTCAGAATAGGATGTGATGATTGAGAATGCTGGAAGAGTCTAATAGACTTCAGTTTGATCAGCTGGATCAATGAACCTTTTCTTTTTTGGCAGGAAAGACAGTAAAAACTATTTCAAAGAGAAGGGCTCTGTTTCAAAAACCTAGTGAGCTGTTGCTGTTTGAGCATGAAAAAAGTCTGTAAAGTTACAAAGCGCAAGGTCAAGTCCAAATTAAGTTATTCTCTTTATCAGTAAGCACCATTTCTGAACTTCCTGAAACGCCTCGATTGTAATCTTGAGTTGTCTTACACGGGAACTTACACATCAAAAATATTATTCATTTTAATAAAGACGGCGAGGCCAGGTTGAGTAGTGTGTTAAAGCTCGCGGTTATATACTCGAAGCAGGTGACCAATCACAACACACTGTTCCAGCTGTGAATCAACCGAACATTTTGACTTGCCCTCTCGTAACTTCTGCATCATTGAGGTTGGACTACAAAATCGGAGCGAGAAATAAAAATGGAGGATTGCTCGAAGTGTTGGGCCGGTAGTCAATGTCCTCATTTGTCAGTTCCGCTGCAAATACTGTGATGTAATTGTTCAAAATTAGTGTATTTTGTCTCGGTGCACTGACTGATTTGTTTTAATCAGAAAAATAAGTTATCAACTAAGAAAAATATGTTTATAGTTAAAACAAGTTACAATATCTTATGCAGTCATTTAAGTATTTATAAACTGTTATAGTGTTTATTAATATTTTGAATTAGCTTTATTTGTATTTTTTCAGTTTTTTATTTTAATTCTAGTTGCAGTTTTGGTAATTTTGTTACAGTACGTGCCTTGTCTATTTACTTTTTATTTCAATTTTAGTTTTTGGAATTTTTGTGCTCATTTCAGTTTGTTGCCAACATTAGTAGTTTTCAATCAAGTGTTTTTTTGTTTTTTTTTTACATTTTAAATTAAAAATATTTATTTAATTTAGTTTTATTTTAATTACAGAAACTGATTTTTAATAGTTGTAGTTGACAGCAACAACAACACTAGTGTTTCTTTGCAAGTAAAGTTTTGTTTTAAAGCATTGTTTTAAGGATTTTAGATCATTTTAATGAAAAACTATTAAAAAATCTAATTAAAAACTCAATCATGTGGACATTATCCCCCTCTTAGACACTGGTTATGTGTCTCTATGACAAAATACGTCATAGAGACCAGAAAAATCTGAACAGATTTTGCAAAATATGACCAAAACAGAATATAAAGATATGAAGCACCTGAAGAGAATAATTTCAACTTTTCTGTCCTTATAAACACTACAAATATACAACAAAATGCGCTGAAAAAGTGGATTTAGCATGATATGTCCCCTTTAAAACAGAGCCAAACCAACTCACCGGTTTAATATTACCCTCTAACACACACATATGACAGCCAAACAGTGTGAAAAGCCCCCATTTTCACAGGGATTTTCATGAACGGTAGGTGGTTGTTGGAGAATTGGTGGGAGAATGGTGTCTTGTAACAATTTGTATAAGCTCTGCTCATCCGTTGAACTGCCCCTTTTATCTGTAGCAGGGGCTGATGGGAGTCTTTGATGGTGAGCCAGTAAAGCTGAGCCCTATTAGCATTGGTGTTTGGGGCTATTAATAACCCCTTCCCTCACAGTGCGGGCGCACGGCCGATTCGAGATGCTCTTTGAAGAGGGGCCTCCATGCCCAACGCGTTCAGGCTGCTTCGACAGGTAGATGGCTAAAATATGGCCCGCTGCAGGGCGATGATAAAGCAGGCAGGATAGTCCTCGCTCATCCCTGTTTTTTAAAAACCAGACCACCTGACTCTCTTTGACCCAACCGTTGTCGTAAATCTCTCCCCAACACGTCTTCGACGAATTCGCTGCACCTCTTCAGCGGCTTTTCCTCACGCAGGGTCTAAGCGATGCCAGCTGAGTCTGACCCAAATCTCCCCCTGACATCATCTGCATCAGCACCCATGTTAAAGGGATAGTTCACTTTGAAATTAATTTTTGGTATGTTTTAGCTTACCTCAAGGGCATCCAAGATGTAGGTGTCTTTGTTTTCCCAGTATTTTCAACTTTGATATTTTTAGGTCAAACCGTTCTTGTCTGTCAGTCGTATAATGGAGGTCTATGGTCACCACCTCAAAGAGCATGCACAGAGAAGTCCAAATTAAACATGATTTAATGACTCGTAAATGTCAGTACACATTGATGGTCTAAGACACGAAACGAGCGGTTTGTGTGAGAAAACGAACAGTATTTATGTTGTTTTTACCTCTTGTAACCACAGCCACGTCCATGTGATCTGAGGGCGTGGGGTAAAAACGATATAAATACTGTTCATTTTCTCACACAAACCGCTCGTTTCGTGTCTTAGTGTACTTACATTTACGAGTCATTAAATCATGTTTAATTTGGGCTTCTCTGTGCATGCTCTTTGAGGTGGTGACCATAGACCTCCATTATATGACTGACAGACAAGAACGGTTGGACCTAAAAATATCAAAATTGAAAATACTGCTGAAACAAAGACACCTACATCTTGGATGCCCTTGAGGTAAGCTAAAACATTCCAAAAATTAATTTCAAAGTGAACTATCCCTTTAAGATCCGGTTTGGCCATTGAGAATCAGCCGGATAGGTTTTGTAGAGATCTTCTCTGAGGAGACTCATTGGTTGCCAGCTGCTGTACTCATACACTGGCGCACACCTTCACTCTATCAGTCCATTCATTCTGATTCATCCTCCACTAGAGACGACGGCTGTGTTAGTGGGAACCAGTCATTCTACAATTGCCCTGACAGATGTTGTCACTCACTTTTTAACACATAATTCCTATTGAAAATCATTTTTTATTTTTTAAAACACCTTTTAACTGCAACTTGGCATAAATGATGTGACCTAATAAATATTTACAATTATTTTGATTTTGAAAAATATGCATGTCGGCCATTCGTTATTCAGCTGATTAGAGACAATTTTTCAGTTCAAATACAGTAATAAAATTAGCAAAAATAAGAGATTTGTTGTGAAACATAGTATCTAAGAAATGTATAAAAGTGAAATTGTTCACAAGATTTTTAATAATTTACAAAAAAAAAAGCATTTGTCGCTAATTATTTCAAATGTGAAAGTACTACATTTTATCATGTTGTTAAATTACAAAAACAATTATTTAATTTTTTATATAATCAATATAAATCATTAAAGAGTAATATTGCAAATATTAAATTATACGACTGGAACAATTTTTTTTGCTTAATGACAATGTAAATTTGATTAAAAAGTCGTTCCTTAGGTTAAAGGTCATGTGGTCAAGTTTATTATAATACATTTTTATTAGGGCTGTCAAACGATTAATCGCGATTAATCGCATGCAAAATAAAAGTTTGTGTTTGCATAATATATGTGGGTGCACTGTGTATAATTATTTTGTGTATATATATAAATACACACATGCATGTATATTTAAGAAAAAAAATATTATTTATATATAAAAATCTATATACAGTATGTACATGAAAAGATCTTTAATATATACAAGCATGTGTGTGTGTATTTATATATATAAAATAATTATACACACTACACACACATATATTATGTAAACACAAACTTTTATTTTGGATGCGATTAATCGCGATTAATCGTTTGACAGCCCTGATTTTTATTATCATTGATTGCAATTATATAGTGTGTGACCTTAAATAAAATTATAGAAGAGGTTGTAATACAGAAAGGTTCATTCAATACGGTAATGTTGGATGGATGAGTTTCGTTTCTGAAAAAGTTCTGTTGAAAATGCCACCACACAAAGCATGTTTGCGTCAGCGTTTGCCTCATCCGCGAGAGTATGCGTGTAGCTCGGCACATATGTAATGCTCTACTGTTTGAGTTACAGGGGCACCTGAGCCATTATTTTAATCGAATTACATGCAAATCTACTCATGATTCATTCTGAGTCAAAGGAAACTCCATGTTAAGTGACTCAACCTTTAAATGATGTGTAATCGGGTTGTGTTCATAGTGTAGTTATCTGTCCCGCGTCCACCCATGATCCACCCAGATGAGGAGACGTGTCTCACTCCCACTGCTCTCTCTCTCTCTCTCTCTCTCTCTCTCTCTCGTGTTTTCTGTCATCAGCTGCTCTTTACAAACGTTTCTCAGCGTTTGATTTAATGATCCCTCGAGACTGTGGATGGAGAACATAACAGTTCATATATTTCTGTCTACTGCCTTCCTGCTCACGCCATTCTTTCTTTCTTTATATCCTTCCTTCCTGTTCTCTATAATTTCTCACAATTATTTTTCTCTCTTCTTTTGTTTTTTGTTTTTACTTATCACGTCCTTTCGTTTGTTTGTTCGTTCATTCTGTCTGTTTTTCATCGTGTTTGTTTGTTCTTTAGTTGTTTTTTGTCTTGTTTATCTTTCTCTACTTTGTTTATCTTATCCTTCTCGTTTTTGTTTGTTTATTCTTTCTTTGATTCGGTTGTTTTCCTCTCTGTTTATTTCTTTAGTTTGCCTGTTTGTAGTTTTTATCTTTTGATATTTTATTATTTTTGCGTTGTTTGTCTTGTCTATTTTTTATTTGTTCCTTCTGCGTCTTTCTTTTGTATTGTTTGTTATTTATTTCCTTTTTGCTTTGTTCTTTCTATGTTTCAGTTGCGTGTTGTTTTGCTTTTCTGCCCTTTCTTTTGTTTGTTTGTTTGTTCTTTCTTGTTTTTCACCTTATTTTGGTTCTGGCTTTCTTTCTTTTGTTTGTTTCTTCTGTCTTTCTTCACACTTATCCCTCTTTATTCATGTCTTTTTCCTGGTTACCTTCATCTCCCCCCCTCCTCTTCCTCCTCAGCGATGTTTTGTGGGCCTCTCGAGACAGTACATGCCTTACGGGCAGCACCTTCTTATTTAGACCCAGCCAGTGCCACGTTGCATTTACTGGGGATCAACCCTAAAGAAAGTAGGGAGAAAAAAGATAAGAAAATTGGCTCTAATGAAAACCAGAAGCCCAGGCACTCTCACCATGAACTTGGAAACAGAAAGGAGAATTGAAGTTAATTCAAACCAGCTCTTCGCAATGCCAGATGACAAGGCTTTGAAGTGCCCCCCTCCCCGCCGCCTTTACTCTTTGCATTCTCGCTTTTCTTTTTTGGACGGGGGAGCGATTGGAAAAGCCTTTGAGACTGATGGATAGCCATGACTAGCATTAACCCTTCACTGCCTTTTTTTTTTTTTTTTTTTTTTTGGTTTTACAAGTGCATGATCCTTCTGTTCCAAACCACTCTTGGCATGTTCCAGCTCTGGGATTTGGTGGACCCGTGAGGTGGGATCGGTTTTCGAGAGCCTTGTGGTTCCCGTCCATGTAATTTGTCTCAGTCCATTGCAAGGAAATTTGCGCAGGCTAATGCTAATTACCAGTCATAAATCCTTGCCTCATCTCTCACGTCATGGTCGAGTCTTCCTCGTCTGTGGATCCGTTCTCTGAGTGCCCCCTGGCAAACATGACAGAAAGTTTCCCTGAATAAGCTTTTGGAAGAGGATCCGTAGCCAGTGAGTTTCGGGTGAAGCGGATGAGCGTCTAGAGAGATGGAGGTCGCCGTTTGTCTTGCTCATGCCATGGGACAAAGACGTTTGTGTGTGAGACAGAAAGATAAAGTGCTCGCAACAGACACGCGGTCCTGTACTCTCATGCCAAGCTCCGCTGTCTTCCCACAGACCCCACAGCGAGGCAGATGTGCTGCCACTGGGGAGAAGAGGAGGATGATGAAGACCTTCTCACGCTCTGTAGCCTTGTGTTCCTGAGACTCTAAGGCTGTTTTCACACTTGGTTTGACAAATTGTGTGCCATCTTTGAGTTCACATGAATCCAAATTTTATTGCTCGTTGACGTCTTGTCTTTCTTTTTCTTTCTTTGTTCCTTTCATTTGTTTTTGTTCTTCCTTTCTGCCTTTTGTTTCTTCCTTTGTTTTTTTCTTCATCACTAGCAGTTAACTTCAAGTTCATCATGATTGCTCTCACACAAATTGGGAGTTCACATGAACGAACCCCAGGCCACCATTTCAAGCAGGCGCAGACTCAGGTGCAGTTTCCTGCTGCACATCTTGGTAGTGAAAAACACTGTTTTGCATCAACCTAATTCACACCAAATGGACTCCACAACACAACCTCTGGGTCTGGGTATTGGCCTGATCAGTGTTGGGAAAGTTCATTTTCTACGTGAACTAGTTCAAAGTTCAGTTCACAAATTTTAAAATGAACTAGTTCAGTTCATAATTCAAAAAATGAACTAGTTCATAGTTCTTTTTTTTTTTCATTTGTTGCTGTGAGCTGCTTCTTTTTTTAACTATTGCCTCAGCCCATATACAACCACAGACAACAATTATTTTATCGACGGGCAAAGTTTGCACAGAAATGTAAGATTTTTCTCATCCTCACCGACCTCGTCATAAAACCTGTTTAAATGATCATACGCCTCCTCGCTCGCTGCTTTGTCGTCGACGGCCTCGATCGGGTGTTTTTTCGCTACGTATTAAAGGAGAAGTTCACTTTTAAAAAATCTTTTGCTGATAATTTACTCACCCTCATGTCATCCAATATGTCCATGTCTTTCTTTCTTCAATCGAAAAGAAATGAAGGTTTTTGATGAAAACATTCCAGGATTTTGTCCAAATAATGGACTTCAATGGGCGCCAAACGGTTCAAGGTCCAAATGAGAGTTTCAGTGCAGCTTCAAAGGGCTTTAAACGACACCAGACGATGAATAAGGGTCTTATCTAGCGAAACGATCGGTCATTTAAAAAATTTATAAGAAGTTTACGTTTTATAAGCACAAATGCTCGCTTTGCTCTGTTCTGTGATGCACGTTCGTGACTCTCCTGTTTGAACTCGTTTATCAAAATGAACGAATCTTTTTTCGAGTCATGACTCGAAGGGTCCTAGAGAAGACCCTTATTCATTGTCTGGTGTCGTTTAAAGCCCTTTAAAGCTGCACTGAAACTCTCATTTGAACCGTTTGGTTCCCAATGAAGTCCATTATATGGAGAAAATCCTGGAATGTTTTCATCAAAAACCTTAATTTCTTTTCGACTGAAGAAAGAAAGACATGGACATCTTGGATGACATGGGGGTGAGTAAATTATCAGCAAAAGTTTTTTTTTTTTTTTTTTAAAGTGAACTGCTCCTTTAAGGCCTGTTTACGTATGTTTTAGGGTTTTTTCCTTGAAGGCTGTTTAGAAATCTGGCACCCTATTGAATGAAGTTAAACTGAGAGAGCATGCGTTCACAGACACCAGAATGAACGCGTTCACAGTAACGTTCTCTCATTGACTCATTCCTGTAGATTTTTTGCTCGCACCTAAAGTGTGTGGACTTCTCTCAGTTCTAAATTCAGTTATTTTACACTGCTTATTGCGTGTTAACAGTCAAAAACACACAAAATAATGTCAAAATGCCTGTCTTGGCAAGTCATGTAAACACAGTCAGTTATATTTGGTGAATTCAAACAGTTGAGAAAGAAAACACTTTGGGAACTGTTAATGGGTCTGTGTGTCGGGTCTTAAAGTGACAGCAGCCTAATATGCCTGCTGCCAAATTATGAGATGATGGTAAAAATATCTATGTGGCAGCTTTCCCCCATGGAATCGATGTCAAAATTGTGGCCAGTGAAAATTCTGAGTGGCTAAAACCACTAGCCACAGTGTCTGGAAGCAAAAAAAGTTAATATCATGCCCTGCATATTTGATACAAGAAGGAGCTAACATTTTTGTTAATCGTCCAAGGTGCAGCCATATTACCAGCCAAAGCTGATAATCTCAAATTGGCTAAAAATATTCAGTCTGGCCAATATCTCTGTCTGTTTTGAATTACATGTTACGTCTACTTGCTAATTTCTAAAAATGTTTTATTTGACAGCCGAGTATTTCTCCTCATATTTCGCCCTTGAATCTCAACTGCAGCTATAGTGAGATAATCCAGATCTTTGCTTTTTTTCAACTTGTGTCATTAGTGTATATAGAGCCCAAACCGCAGTCTGTAGAGATCCTCTCTGTGTGTTGTCATTTACTGATCTGACTGTCAAACGGATGGTCCGCTGGATCTGGAGGAATGTGATACTGTGTTCAGGTGCAGTGTGTGAGGCCATGAACGTTTCCCAGCGGACCTGTCTGTGAAGGGTGAGCTCATGGCCGATGAGAGGTTTCTAAATGAGAGGTTCTCATTTAGAAAACTGTGAGTAGGATCCTTACTAAAAGTGTACGTGCGCCCGAAAGCCAAAAATGGCGTACACCAAAAAATATTCAGATTTATAAAACTGTTCGTACACCTTTATAAATAGTCAGATTGTGCGCAAGTGTCTCCTCCCCAAAATAACCATATATAGAGCTTACAACGCCTAGTTTGAATATGCATAACCTAATCTGCATATCATTTGCATATGATTATTCATCCACGTGATACCATGTTAAGGGAAAAGATGTTAGGAAAATATGAAATACAGATGTGCTGTGTCACAATACATTTTTTATTAGTATCCTAATTGGCTTGTTTTTGAATGAATAAATCAAACAGTGTAAAATTACATCTTTTCCACTGGCCAAATAGTATTTGTAATTAATTTATATTTTTAATGGAATGGGATTAATGGAATTTTAATGGAATTTAATGGTTGTGCATTATTTGCATGGAACTATTTTATCAGACAATCTGCTATTATCATAATTAGCAATTACCTCTAGTTAAAACATAAAAGCACAGCATGCCGGAGGAAAAGTGTTCAAAAGCGTTGCATCCACAACAAATATATATTTTTTATTTATTGAATATAATTTTTTTTTTGTAACTTAGTAATTATTTCATGTATTTTAAGTGTTTAACTCCATTAATGAGAATGGTATAATTCAACTAAATGTTTATATCAGACGAAAAAACATCGTTTAAATCATTCTTTCAATTTTTCAAACTGTTATTGAGAACAAGATTCAAGATTCAAAGATTCAAGATTCAAACAACTTTATTTATCCTCATAGGGCAATTCAGTTTTAGCCTTCCAGTCGTTTTAAACAAGACAAGAAGACAACAATCAATCAACATGCACTGTATTTATTAGGACTCATGAAGATTTACGGTTTTACTTCATCTGCCGTTAGATTATAGTTTATATGTGCGTTAGTTTCACTAAACAGCCCAATGCGCTCGCTGGAGAGCACTTAAGGAGGCATGGATATTGGCTTCAAATGATGAGTGAAATTAGATTTGAACTATTATCTTTCTGTAGCCTATAGGCTATCATTTTCTTTAGATTTTCGGTCTAAAAGTGACCAAAAAGACATTTAACTCCAGCTCACCATCAGTGTCGCCAATTCTCTGTCTCCAGAATGTGCGTGTACGCACGGCTCAAAGTTTGCTTAAAGGTGCTCACATTATCCCGTCAAGTTTTTCATAGATCACAACCTTTGCGTGGAAACTGGCGAACGTACGTTTCCAGTCCCGTTTTGTGCGTACGGACGCTTTATAAATGAGACCCCAGGTCATGCTTTTAAATTTTCTGTATTGTTCACATTCACAATGAGCCTTTTGGGGAGAAATTTTTTTAGTGTAGTTTATAATATGGTTATCAGGTTTGGTGGTATTGGATAGTAAATGTCTGCGTATTTTTGTATTTAGGTTACCTTGGTGGTCTTCAAATTCTCCCTTCAAAAAAATAAACACTTGCAGTTTAATAACACTGATGTCATCTTTTACAAACCTTAGAAATTATGCATTTTTGAATGTCTTTTTTTACGATGTTGTGATTCCTAATTTCACTTTTAAAACAAACTTTTTTTAATAGTATTCAACTGTATTATCAGCCAATTATTGGTTATCGGCCATCAGTCTGCATTTTTTTTTTACATCCGATATCAATCCAATGATTAAATGACGAGATAAATCATATGAAAAGATCAGTGTGGGAACTCCAGAGAAGAGAGGTGAAGAAAAGACTTTAAAATATAGCAGCCGAATGAATCTAGACGCATGCGTGTCTGTGAGTGTGTGAGAGTTAGACGTAACAGTCCAAGTCTGGGGCAAAGCCATCAAAGGTCGAAGGGATTTGGGTTGAACTGAGCCTTTGGCTTCTCATCTGCGTGTCCTGCTCTGGAGCCTGACGCCGGGTGTCAGTAAGACTCACACAGGAGCTCCTCGAGGAAAACATCCCATAAGACCTGCAGAAAGGAGAGAGGGGCCACTCGCTGGTTGGTCTTGAAAGTGGCGTGGTGTGATTTGATTTGTGTTTGTTGTGCGTCTGTGTGGTCTCGGCAGTGATTGATCCTGCCTTTTTTGCGGCAGCTGGATTGAAATGCAGGAATGATCATATCCGTCAGCAGAAGCGGCCGTAAAGCAGCCAAATAAGCTGGAGTTTGGACAGGATTTTGGATGGCTCCCACTGGAACAGGATGCCACTACGTTCTGTAGCTCGTAAATCTCAGCATCCTTGGCCTAATTAGTAAAGCTCTTTTTCATCTCCGCATCAACGCTGTCTGATTCATGAGCGCACAGGCTTTAAAGAAGACTTTTCCACACGGGGCTTGATAATTGATCGTGCGGTTTTTAGAGAAGAGGCGTGGCGGGGGGAATGTGATGATGCGAGCAGTTTTGGCGGGCGCCTGAAGCTTGCTCGTCTCTGAACATCAAAGCGGAGAACGGAAGGTTCTGGCCGCTTGCCCGCACCGCTGCGAGGACCCCTCTGTGAGTCTGCGGCTGCCCTGCGAGTGCCTGTGGCCTGTGTGGAGCTTTGATTTGCCCAGGGCTAGACTGGAGGAAGGCTTTATGTGGGCGCACTACTGCTGTTTCTGGCAAGCTAGGAGCCTCTCGATGTGAGGTTTCACCTGTGATGGAGAGTGTGACCGTTGAGCAACGCTCAGCCTTGCTGTGTTCGCGAATAAAGGTCTCATTAATAGACGTTCTAGCCTGAGATCTAACAGTTACGCTAAACGGTAGTGGTGTAACGGTACACAAAAATCACGGTTCGGTACGTACCTCGGTTTTAAAGTCACGGTTCGGTACATTTTCGATACAGCAAAAAGAAAGAAATGCCAGAGAAATTTCCTATTTGCTTAAAGAAAAAATATTTTTAAATAAGTGTGAGTTTTCCTAGATCTTGAAACTTTCAGGTTTATAAATGGGGGTCATCTTTGAAGGATGAACAAATAATGTTTTGGTCATCACATTAAAAATAACTTTTAAATATATATTTATTTATATAATATTTGAATTTTGAAAAAGAAAAAGTGCTGGAAAAAGATGTGTGAAGTACTTGAAAGCATTTCACCATTCCAGCCAAACTGGTTCCAGTTAGTGTTACTATATTAAATCCATGGTGAATGTTGCTGGTCTGTGGAGGTAAAGTATTACTAGTTCATTCACGGCACAATGTTTCTCCTGGTTTCCATGACAGCGCTGTTTTTGATCTAATAGAGATCTACGGTTAATAACGGAGAAATGTGAATGCTTCTCACTAGATCTCGCAGCGATGTTATTACCTCAGTGGCGAATTCAAATGTTTTCTTTACTGGATCTCTTAGCGCGGTGTGGTAACAGTGTTGCTTGATGGAGATCGGCTCGCGCTGCACAGATGTTGCTGGTCCGAACTGATAAACGATCCGTGAAGCACATAACGAGTAGCGCAGTTTCGTTCTGCTTTCATTACGCTCGTCATTTGATGTTGTGCAACGTTGTGTTGGCCGCGTCAGCACGAATTTTGCCGGCAGGAAAAATGGTCCAAGCAATCGTTCGGTTTGCATGCGTACCGAACCGGAAGCCTCGAACCGAAACGGTTCAATACGAATACATGTACCGTTACACCCCTACTAAACGGCATTTGAGTGTGTTGAATGTTAGTTGGGTTGTTTGTTGGCTGTATGAGACTAAGCTAGATTAACATTAGAGAATAACATACAGATCATATTCTTATTTAATAAATATCTTTGATTAGTTTTATGTACATTTGCTCACCCGTCTAATAAAGTAACATGCAACACTCTGTCAAGTCAAAGTTAGTCGTGGACGTGGAGCTCTCGGCATCTCGAAAGATGCTTATCTTCGTTTTAGTCCTCTTTTTGTCTCAAAGTCTGCTTGCCATGGTCCATAATGTTTGAACAAAACCCTGCTAGGTACGCTTACGCTGTTGAGCACGCATAACGGGCATAACCGATCTGTCGTCATGGTTATTATTGCAGTAGGAGGTCAAACCTGGCGGAAACCGGGGGTAACGTGGATATGACGTCATTGACTGGCGACTCCTCACCCCTGCTCATACGCCCTGTTTCCTTGGTTAAAAATCGCAATTTTCTCACGATTTACAAATAGTTGGAAACATTTGGGATATTGTAAGTAATCAACTAAACAAAATATATAACATTGGCCTAGTGTTTTTTTTTTTATATTTTACCGCAAAAATCCTGCATATTGCACCTTTAACGCTCACTTGAAGTTCATCTTTATTGTAGTTATTTAAAAGTTATATAAACACTTTCAAATGTAATCTTTAGCAAATTGTTGAGTGAATGTCCATATTTCATCTTATGCATTATAATGTTGTGATTCACTTATAGTGTTTAAAATTATTGATTTTAGATTTTAATGTTGTTGTTGTTTTTTAATTGGGGGAGTTGGGTTGTTGTTGTTTTTAATTATTTAGACGAAATTAAAGAATTTTTACATTGACAGTATATATCAATATTTTTGCTTCTTAGTCTGTTAAATGTAATCCTTATCCAATTGCAAAATGAACGTCCATTTTCCATCTAAGATGCCTAAATTCACTTTTAGCATTTAAAATGATTGATTTTAATGTTCTGGGTTGTTTTCATATTTAATCATTTTAATAATTAATTTAATTTTGACAGTTCCGCCAAAACATGGAATGAAAATTATTATTTTTGGCCTGTTATGTCAGCCAGAATTTTAATATGGGTGCATGCCTAACCTCTACACATCTTTTCTTTTCTTTTCTTGCAAGTTTTTATTTTCAAGCACTGTTTTAAGGATCTCAGCATGCACCAACACGAGTCACTGTTGACTCTCTAAATAGTATCAAGCAAGCTTGTTTTTACTCACCAGCTGACCACACAGACACCACTGCGCTTTCCCAGACGACACTGAAAACACTGCGTTCCCGTTGCGGCTGTGTGATGACATTTCAGCCGCTTTTCTGTGACGCAAACCCTGTTGGACTCTCAAAGCCTTCTGTCATCCTTTCTGAAGCCTTTAGACCTCCAGTAAGTCGGGCAGTGCAGTCAGCTGGGCTCGCTGTGGGGCCATGGGTGTAATTGTGAGGTTAGGTACTTTAAGATGGAAAATATGAGGCACAGCTGTGGACTTTGGCCATCTCAGGAGTTGGGCCTTTTGCCCACCTTCAGCAAGAGGACAAGTGCCATGTTCCATAGGCCAGTGAAGAGACACGAAGTATATTGTGCAACTGGGCACTACAGTTAATGCAATGCAGAATAGCTGTGTGTGAAAGAAACCTCCCTGCTAGGAGCATACATGAGTCATCGCCATGTCTAATTACTGATTTTTATTTTTTTTTAAGGAATTTTGAGTAGCCCATGTTAGAAGTAAGCTGTGTAATGTGAAGGGACATGTTGAATTATTGAGGAATATTTGAAAAATCAGTCAGTATTTTATATAATATAACAAATAAAAAAATATTTAAAACAATACAAACTAATTAGATATTACAGTCTAAGAATCCTGGGTTGTTTTAACCCAACTTTGGGTCAAATATGGACAAACCCAAACATTGGGTTAAAAATATAATTAAAAAGTGTAACCCAATGTTTGGGTTTGTCCATATTTGACCCAAAGCTAGACCCAAAGACCCAAAGACCCAAAAATAACCCAGTTATTTTTAGAGTGTTATAAAACATAATATATGCATTTTTTTAAATTACCACTGAATTAATGAATGAAACGTTTTCCAAAAAAAAAAAAAAAAACGGCATCTGTGTTGTAAATTACTTTGGGGTAAGTTGTGCCAGTGGTTCA